>NW_011888808.1:6847834-6850560 GCF_000151845.1 Pteropus vampyrus | reverse complement strand
TATTCAATCTTCGGAAAAAACAAAGACAAAAAAAAAATTTGAAAAAAGTCAGTGGGAGTTGGGGGAGTAAGAATTACATGACTTCACAAGAAAACCACACAGTAAAGAGAGAGTACAGTGGAAATATTTACAGTGTTGGAAAAAAAAAAAAGGTGTCAACTTAGTTCTGTATCCTATAAAATTATCCTTCAAAAGTAAAAGAGAAATATGAACAAAAATTAAAGAAATTTTTTTTACCATTTGGCCTGCTTTGCAAAAAATGTTAAAAAGTTCTTTAGAGAGAATGAAAATAACAGAAATCAAAAACTGAAATCTACATAAAGACAGAAAGAGCTTCAAAGAAGGAATAAGTGAAGGTAAAATAAATTTTTATTTTTCTTACTCTTAATTGATCTAACATATAGAGAATTAATGACTACATAAACATAAATATTAGAATTCACCCTTATGCAAAACAATGGCATTTTCTTGTTCTTATCATAGAGATTTTAAAGATAATTTATCTTAAAGATCTATAGTTTTCATTTATTTTACATTCATTCTCTTTAAAATAACCCCCTATATCAAGACATTGTTGTTCCAATTTACTATTTAAGAAACTGAAGGTCAGAAACATAAAGAGGTATGTGTAAGTCCTAAAATGAGGAGAGTTAAAATTTAAAACTGGACCTGTGTGACTTCAAAAGAATTATTTCCTCTATTACTTGTTGGCTCTCTGAAAGATAACACTTGCTGATCTATTGACAAGTTTTGAAAGATTCACACAGTGTAACAGCAAGTCACAGTACAAAAACACTTATAAGGTTGAATGAAAGTCAAATATCACAGTACAGACCTCTAAAGTAGTCTCTCCATTGTCTTATGGAACATAAATATTCCTCAAATGATGTTGAAACAGTGTGTAAATTGAGGACACATTATGAAAGACATGGCATGTTTCAGGCACAAGCAGATGAACCTAAACTTACAGATAGGCATGACAGAACGTGCTTTTACAAAGCTTTCCTTTCCATATTGATTTGCTCTCCGATTTCAATTATATATCAAATTCCTGTATATATGTGAATTCATAGACTCTCAATTTTGATTAATTGGCATGTCTATCTCTGTGCCATACCGTATTATTTTAATTGTATAGCTTTATAGCAAAGCTTAATATCTAGGAGATGAAGCCCCCTTCCCATTCTATCTCAAGATTTTCTTGCTAATTATGGCTCTTAGTTTTATGTAAGTTTCATTCAGCTTGTTAAGTGTCAAGGGTAAAATTATTTAAAGATATTTATTAAGATTGAAATTTATTTATTTAAATGGGTATATTAAAATTTATACAGTATCATGATTTTTTTTCCTAAAAATTTTATATTTTGCACCTGTTTGGCTGCTAAAGAGCAGCAATTTAAATTGATATAAAAACTTCTGACCACAAAGCTTACTATACAGATAAAGTACAGAATCAAAAAGTAAGCAGAAATTGAGTTTCTTATTTAAACTTATCTGGTATAGAATATTTACATTTTTGGGAAGAGACACCTCCAAAACTACCCTTCTCTTTACTCCTCTCCGGCCCTCTGCCCTTCTCCACCCACCCAGCCCCTCCAAATTGAAATCATGTATATACCTGTACTTTGGCTAAGCTGGCTGGATGTATCTACTATGGTCTTGGTCTGGAAGCAAAGAAACTAAGTCTTGGAAGTCATCTGCAGCCTGCTTTTCCCAGCAGCAGTGTATTGTAGTGGATGAACCTGCTCTTTCACAGCAAGGGGGAAAATAAATGCTTTATTTCTCAAATAATTCTTAATTTTCCTCAATAAGATTTTACAATGTTTAAGATGACTTTCATAACATTTAGTAGTTATATGTCTATGTTCCTTAAAATATTCTTGTTGTTATATACCATTGAATCTTTCAAATAAGATTTTATTTTCTAATTGTTTCATGGTAAATACAAAACTTGTTAAAATTTTTATGTTATCTTCTATCCAGCAACATTATAGCATTCTGTTATAATGCTGTTTTTTATCTCTTAAGAGATTTTATGGAGAAGAATCATATCCCCCTACACAAATCATGATAATTTTTCTTCCATTGAAGTGATTAATTTTTTTTTCTTAAGATATTGTGTTACTTGACCATGGATTTAATGAATATGTTTATATTATTATATATGTATTTAAATTTTAAAATAGCATATTCATTTTAACAAATAGATCATCTCAATCACACACAAAGAAATATTCCTTAATGAAAAAAAGTATGAGCACAATTTCTGCTAATATTTGTAGTTTTAAAATCTTCTTAGATATATCGAAATGATAAATCTCATCTTAAGTGCTCTTCACACACACACACACACACACACACACTTTTGGAGGTGATGCATATATTTAGCACCTTGATTGTGATAAAGGTTTCATGGATGAACACGTGTCCAAATTTGTCAAAATGTATACATAAAATATGTGCAATATTTTTTAATAAATTATACCTCAATAAAACTTTTAAAAAGATGTTAAAAAAAATCTTATTCTACAAAAGAGCTTTAAAAAAACAAAGCTTTGTAAGAAAATGTTAAGTACTATTTAATGCCAGTAAATCTTAATATCTCTTTATTTTCCTATACTAGAAATTATAAAAATTACCTTAGGAATATGTTTTAAAAAGAGATTAGTGTCAAAACAACTCAAGGTTGGCATATATACAAAAACGAGAAAACTACAGTCTGATCT
>NW_011888808.1:6825355-6846469 GCF_000151845.1 Pteropus vampyrus | reverse complement strand
TTTAACTCTAAAATAGGGATTCACTTTTATTCTGTTTCTAGTATCAAGTAATATTTTTGTTCATTTTTTGCTGTCTCATTGAGCTTTTATTTCTTAATTTGATTTTATAATGAAACAATTTTAATTAATTTTTAAAATTTAATTTCTTCTTGCTAAATATGAAAAATTATAGAGAAGAGGTGGTCAAACAGATGTAAGTAATCTTCATCCAGTCAGACAGAGTCCAAGATGATTTGAGTGTGGGATCTGCTTCTAAGGGCTGCTCTATTCCCTATTTGTTTCCCTCTCAGGATATAGTATTTTAGAAGGCTCTTCTGAAATCCTGGAGTGTTTAATAAGGCCTCTCCCCTCTGCCTGTTCCTAAGTTCCAATTTTTATGTCACCAGCACAGTGAGACAGGCAATACTTCTGCTTAGATTTTTAGTGTCTCAGCTGCTGCTTTTGGTGTTATATCTAGTTCTCTCATCTCTCAAATTATACTTCACTCTTAGTTCTCAGTTTCTGACATTTTGGTTGCCTTTGTTGCTCTTCAGTGCCTTCAATTTTTTTTTTATTTTTATTGTAATTTTAAAAAAAAATTATTATCCAGCTTTTGTAGTTGTCCTCAGTGGTAACATTGCTATAAAAAATCCAATTCATAATAGCCAGAGTGGAAGTATTGTTTGTTGTTTTTAATCAATTTTTTCATTCCCTCTTCTTAAATTAAGGACACTTTTTATTTTTAATTTCCTTAAAAATAATGAAATATAATTACATTCTTTGTGTTTTATGTATGTGGCTATGATATTTTTTCTGTTAAAAGATTCTTGAAAAGAAAAACAAACAAAATGAAAATAAATAAAAACTACTATATTAGTATTTGATTTTCCTAGAGTTCAGCTAGACAGAGATATTGAAAATATATTCAACAAAGTATAACATCAATTAGTAATTTAAAAATTAAAACTCTCTAAAATCTAAGAAAAATATATTTCAGTGACAGTGACTACTCATCCTCAGCAAGATCTGTTCTTCTTTTCCTGAGCAGACAGTCCAGTTAGATTTCCCATCCCTCCTGCTGGCAGGTAACAATGTCAATGAGTTTTAGCCAAAGGAATGTGAGCAGAGTGAATATACAATCACTAAATATCACCCACATCCAGATATATTCTCCATGGTTGTTCATGTGGGAGACAATTCGGAGACCAAGTTGTGATGATGGTGACAATACAATAAGGAACATGGACCCTTGTGTTACCATGTATAAAAGAGCTACTTGTCCTGCACTGGAATATAACATAAGAAAGCAATAAATTTTGGTTGTGCTAAGACACTGATTAGAGAATTTATCATTGTAACACTTAGCGTAGTCTATTAACCTATTTATGTAACACTAAATATTTTAAAACAACTTATATAGATGTTATTATTCTGTACTTATAATTGTTGTAATATTATATATGAATTGACACTTTTCAACTACAACTTATGTAAAATGGTATGCAAAAATTAGAGTATTGCTATGAATTTCCAGTCTAGATAGACTAAATGTATAGGAAAAGAGAAGACATGTGCCCAAGTAAGACTAGAGAATTTTGATGTTATTTAAAATTAAACTATTATATACACAGAGATAAAATAAGCAATTCACACTTCATAATTTCACAATTTAGGAAAAATCTGTCACACAATATAAAATATCTCTTTATCTTGCCATAAGCACCTTTATTAGCCAGTGTCTCATTTTCAGAGACATACAAAAAAGGAAAAAAACTAATATCTAACGAGAACCAGAGAAAATGATTCTTGGAACTAGTTTTAAAACACAGTATAATAAACCCTAATAAACCCCAGAGACAATTGCCTAATGCTTCTAATGGCTCTGATAGATTTATACTGATAATATTTAGATTTCATCACACTTTTCTAACTAGTAATCTAACTAATATTTATCATATTAGATATTATTTGCAAAAATGCTGGGGACATCAAAAAGGATTTTCAGTAGCTGCATTGCAAATAGTATTCCAGAACCCCGCACTGCATGCTCTTTCACTATACTACTATAAAACTTCAATAGTAGAGAGATAGACTCAAGGAATTAGTATTGATTCTTGGATACAAGCATCACGTTGTTGTCATGACAATGAACCACAGCTACAATTGTGTTCTCATTACAAATAATACAGCAAAGCTCCTCTCATCACACCACAGGCACAGCAGCTCACTCTGCTTACGTGCAAAGCCATAAGAGAAGGATGCAGTCAATAAAGGCTTTATATCTTGTCTGTATGCCAATTGCAAGTTGGATATGGATTAGAAAATTGGCCAAAGTGTTTGTCAGCCCATGTGACTTGTGCACAAATTGTCAGATTGCTATATTTATCTTGGGCCGTCTGCATTGAATTTTGTCCTGCTTTTTTTGCTTGTTTGTTTCCTACTCCAGAAATCAAATTGATTATCCTAAGAGGCTATTCAATACCATGTGAACTGATTTGGGTAAAACGACATGATTCTACTATAGGAATAATAATATATTGAATAAGTTTAATAATATAATATATTGAATAAGTTATTGAACAGAAAATAGATTCTTACACCAAAATACCGTACACAAGAAAATTCACATTAATCCTATTAGCACATATAAATAATTTAAGAAAAACTGTTCTCAGTGATTGCTAAGTTTTATAAACTTTCTCATATATGTGTCCAAGCACTTTCAATTATGTGCAGGTTATTTCTAGATGCAAAATATAATTGTAAATAAATGCAAACGTTGTGGTCTATTTTTAATGAGATATACATTGACTTCTCTAATAAAATAATAACCCAAGTCAAAGAAGCTTATTTTAAAAAATTAATAGTATTTTCAAAACCTGAAGTTAGAGGCTTATTGCTCCAATATCTCTGATTACTAACTGTTCTAAAAATTCCATCTCTGACCAGGAAAATGTTTTAGAGGTCTCTCTTAACATAAGTTGATTTTTGGGTGAAGTGAACATGATGTCATTTAGCTTGTCAATAAAAGCAAATAAACACTTTGTCAGAAAAAATAACTCTGTGCTGAAAATTGTGAGTGGCACTGCTGTTATTGAAAATAAAATAATGTGAAATCTGATTTCACTTGTGTGTCAACTATGTTTCTATATTTATATCACAATATATTTTTTTCTAAGCCAATTTAAAATACTTGGATTTCATTATATTAGAACTTATTTTTCACACTTCTAGTATCATCGAAAGAAACAAATAATTCAGTTGGAACATGCATTTTAAAATGGTAGCTTAGAATAGAAACTGGGATGTGTATTTAGTTTGATTAATGGTAAATTTCCAAATACTATGTTATTGGAATTACATATGATATTTTTAAATTATATAGTGGAATTAGATACTTAATGAGATAGATACTGTGTTCTAATTCTGTTTTCTCTCTTTAGCTTAAGCTTAAATTACTTTCTATTATCTGCTTTTTAACTACCTTCATGGTAGATTAAGCATGAATAATTTTCCTTTATGATATTTATCACTTAGCTTAAAAGATGTTTCCATATTGTCTTCGTTTTCTCTCTCATAAAGGAGAGCATAATAATTATATTATATACATTTTAAAGATAATTAAATATTTTATACTTCTGAATATTTCAAGTGGCACAAAAAAGAAATTTATTCTTCTTTTTTAATAATCTCAACCTATGTTTCCAAAAGAGAAAGCAAGAAATTAAGAGAGAAAGAGAAATCAAAATCCACACATATTTAGGTCTCCCATATTAGCAAAGTCTTTAGCTGAATAAATAAATTTTATTTTTGCAGATATAAGCTGATAACATTAAAATGCAATAGAAATGAAAATGAATAGATTTGCTATGTAACATTTTAGAACAAATGTTTTCCCCATTGGGGGGAAAAAGAGTTCTTTATTTCCTAAAGACAACTTTTAAAATTATTTACCTGGCAAATTTATATATTGAAATATTTATTTCATTAGATGGAAGAGATATATTATTTGACCATATACATCTTATGTCTCCACTGAGGTAAGCATGAAATAATCATTTGTTTCTCTGAGCTAAAAATGTGAATTCCTCTATGAACTAAGTCAATTCTTAGATCACTATAAATTATTTCTAATCGTGTATATCTATTGAATTATAAGGCAATGATTCAGGGAAGATAATAGTATTAAAAGTTTTACTATATATTATAAACATTTTCAAAATTCATGGATTGGCATGATAAAATAATTTTTTACTGAAAAATTACTTCTTCCTATCAGCTTTTTAATTATAAAATAATTCCAGTGAAATAAAGAATTTCATTTCAGCTTACTTATTCAGGACACACACTTCCCAACAGCACTATGGCCTCACTGATCTTACTAGAATACATTCAATATGGTAAATTTTTCTATTTTCTACTTGCTTGCTTTATGTTGCCACCCCTAGGAGAATTAAGCTTCAAAGGGTAGACAAGAAAAGTTCTTTATTCATCATTTTATTACTATCACCTTGGTAGGTGCCTGAGACACAGTATATAGTCAATAATATGTTACGCTTTTTAAAAAATGAATGAATGAGTGAATGAGTACATGAGACTAGCCTTTGACAGTCCTAATGACTGGCTAAAAAATTTATCAAGACTGCTCAGCAAACCTGAAATTAAGAGCCTAAAATTTAAGATTTGGAGAGGAAGAGACCTTTATTTAGTCTTGTAATAAAGATGGTTTCCTCAATTTAGTATCACCAAGATTTCTGTGCATTAGGAATTATGAACTACTTTCATAAAACATTTTTGATCCCATTTCCCTGTCTGCTACTATAATACTTGCTTCTATCAGGTTAATAAGTACCTGATGGGCAGGAGGTCTAAGGGTTATTTACCCCAGAACCTCTCTCTAGTCTTCAACCCTCATCATAAACTCTAAGGATTTGAATGCAACAGGAGTTTTCTTGAATAGGTTTAAAGATCACACAATTTGCTCTGTCACTAAGCATTATTTTAAACCTCAGGTCTTGTTCCTGGGTAAAAAAGGAATTGCTTTTCCTTGATTTTGAGACATAGCCAATGCTTTGAGATGAAATTACTTGTGGTAAAATGTTATTTACCCCTCCACAAAATGAAATGGTCTTTGGAAGCATTCCTGATCCAAAAAAAAGCTTCACCAAGTGTTTTATGTCCTCTCTCACAATTAATATAATCCATTACTATTCTTCTCTTAAAAAGAATACAACTAGTACATCTTAGTAAAAAAGTAATATCTCAGGCCTTAAAACACTTATGCAGAAAAATGGGCCCAAAAGTCCCCTGCTGGAAAAAAGACAACCAAATCCCAAAGATCTAGTGTCAGGCAAAAGTGCAAGGTAAAATTAAAGTATTTGCAATTTTCTCATGTGGAACAAACTGGAATCCCATGCTGAATAAATCCAATAGAATTCATGCATAACATATTCATGAAGTAAAAAAAAAATTCTAGTGTCGAAGAGCTGTTCATTTATTCATTCATTCAATTCACAGATGTTTTATTGGATGCCTGATATGTACCATCCCCACTTCAGAGCACAGAGAAAGAATGTCAAACAAGATGCACACCTTTTTCCTTCTCTTCGAACTTATAGTCAAGCTGAACAATTAATAGAGAAAAAACAAAAAGGAATTTTCATGCAGTCATTAGTGCTATGTCAAAACTAAAAACATGGGATACGGTACCTGCGTGGTCAAAGGACTTCTGTTAGGTGGTGATATTTATCAGAGACCAACTTAATAGGAAAAATTTATCTATGAAAATATGTGGGAGAGGAATATTCCAAAATGAGGTTACAGCTGGTATGAAAAAACCAACAGCAGATTTTAATTTGACTTTTCCTGCAAGAGAAAGGGGTATGCTAGAATATATTAGTGAGTGAGAAGAAAGGGAGTTAGGAGTCTGGACAAATATTCAGGGAGCAAGGGTCTCTTCCTATGCTAGAAGCACTTCTAATAAAAAACGCAATGAGCCTAGCTGCTCAATCCTGCCTAGAGTAAAAACTATTAAACCTTCACTTCTCATTTCAAGAAATGCAAGCCTTTCAATACTAGTTTGAGAAGCAAGAAGGAAAAAAAAGAGCCAATTCTGTTTATTCACGCCCACTCCGAAGCTAGTGATTGAAGACCAAGCCAATGGTAAAATAAAGTCAAGTCTGAATTGAAACACCTGCTGTATTCAGAGGTTTTCTCTATTGAAAGGATCATAAGCTGGTAAGACTTCTGACATCCTTAGGAACTAACTCACCTTATAATTTGAGGGAAATTTGGGAAGAATGGGATTCCGCACTCTTGTGTTTTGTTTGATCAATAAGTGCGAAATAAACAACCATTTGTTTTAAGTTTGAATGTCAGAACTGTTTATCTTTAACAGCCTAAAAGATCAAATACAATTTCCTTTTCTAATTTAGTTATGAAGGAAAGCAGGATATACATGTCACCCCAAAATCTGCCTCTTTGACATAAAATTTATTTTGAGCTGAAGGCAATTAAGAAGCAATAAATGCAGAAACGGCTCCTTCCTTTTCTGCCTAAATGCAGTATATAAAGTCTCCTTTTATTGGAGACAAACTTTATCAGCCCAAACGCCAGAGGAATCTGCAAATAAACTAACTCTTGTCTTTCTTGTTACTTCACCATTTACTACCCCAGCCCAAATCTATTTGTCTTGTCAATTCTTTCTCAAATGTATTGTTTCTTTGTCTAAAAGGCATAAAAGCTTTCTATTCTGGTCACTTCTTTAGGTCTTCATTCCCTTGAAAAGGTCCCCTTGTACATGTAAAAATTTAATAGAATGTGTATGCTTGTCTTCTGTTAATCTGTTTTTGTCTGCTTAATTTTCAGACCCAGCTAGGGACTAAGAGGGTCAAGAAAAAATCTTTCCTTTTCTACCAAGTCCTTTTACTGAATTATGTACAGAATTTGAGTGAATTCTTTTTCGATCTCATGAAGTGCTGGCTAGTCCATGGAAACACCAAAGTCAAATTGAACACCAGTGGGGAAGACACATTTCCCCCATGACTCCTGTATTAGTTCTTGAATAATCAAAGATGAGGAAAAACAGCCTTCTCTACTTTAGAATTCAGTAAAGTGGTCTGTATTTCCATCACTCTTTACTGAAATTCACTGAAAGCAGTACAGAAATGTACATTAAAATGTGGCCAAATTGGCTATGAAGCAAATAAGATTCACTATTTATTTTCTGTATTAAACTGAAACTTCAGTTTTCCCCTGATGGCAGAGGCCATGTGGTTTAAATGAATTAATATGTCTAAAACATTTGGACTATTTTCTATTACATAAAAGATGCTAAAATATTAGCTTTGAAAACAGCATCAAGATGAAAAAAAGATCACCAAGTTAGTTTTCAGAACACCATGTGGGAAGTTCAAAGTAGGATTCCAATACTTTCAGTCTATAAGAGATAACTGAATCAAGGGTATGGAGATTTAAAAAAAGATCCTGTAAGAAAGATATCCTTGGTGAAGCACTGTGCCATGATTCCCAGTTTATACAGGAAGAAGGAGTGATCAACACTAAAAAGTACCACTCACCTTTCAGATTTAGTGTGGGGCTTCAGAGAAGACCATTAGAAAGATTTATCTATATTCCTCCTAAAATTTGGGATATACATTTTGGAGTGGTATTTGATACATAGCTAACGTCTAATTAAGACATAACCTAAAGTTGCCTATAACAGCAGAATATAAAGAATTTATTACAGGGGCTAGACCTTGCACATTCGTGAGAGCGAGTTAAGCAGTTTATGTAATACCTTTATGTTTTGAGAGAGCATTGAGCTTAGAGAGGAAAAGAAGCAAAACAAACCACAATCTATGAAGACAAACAGAATCTTTACTTGTCTCTCATGATGTCTAGTTTCTATGATTTGGCTAACCTCATGATACACTAGAAGCCTTCCCTACAGAACTGCAAATGTGCCTGGTCCCAGATAAAATTGTTGAAGGAGGACATCTATTGGGTGCTAAAGTAGCTGCAATTTGTGATGCTGGCCCAAACCAAGGAAATGAGCTTCTATCTAGATCAAAGTCAAAATATGTAACTTGCGACGACGTCTGGTCTTACTCCAACTTTCACAGCATAATAAAGAATATTATTTCACCTCTGTCATCCAAATGTCAAAAAATATTTCTCTTATAGTCAACTACAACTCGAACCATACAGGGAAGGATATTTTTGAAAGTCTAACATCAGGTAAGTTAACACAGTAGAAAGCCATCATAGGGCTTTACTAGAAAACTGAACGTTTTTAATGGCTGGTCAGAGTGTATGCATCTTATGGTATTATCACCATTCTCATTTGCTTTGGGTTTTAGTAAAATTTTTCTAGTGAGAAAAGGAATTGCAGAGCTAGAGGGAAAGTACTGTACTCCATTCTCTAAAAGCAGATGAATCCATTTGAGCTGTGTCATATTTGGGAAATTGTGACTCATTTTTAAATGCAAACAGATGTCTTAATTATGAGATTGGACACATGCAATTACCAAATTGATGCTGTGTGTTTGAACCACAACTTGACCATTATTAGTAACACATCATTATTACCTGAGAGTAATGAAAAATTCACAAGAATGTCCTACATTTCACTAAGCTACAGGGGAGTTATCATTCCGTCCTGAAAAATGTTTAGAGGCAGTGTGAAGACAGAAATACATTTCTCCTTGATTACATTTCAATAATCATGCACATTTAATGCAAACATTATATACTGTATAATAACAGTAATGTTAACAGTGCATTTTCTAACCTCACCTAACCATATTTACATTATCAACAATCATTCCAGGCTTCTGGAGAATTTTAAAATGAATATTCAAAATTCACAACAAAGTACCCTCCTTCTCTTATTTTAACTAGTGGTGTAGAGTCTTCGTCACTTCTGGGTACACTGGACAGGTTGATAGAGGGGCTTTCAAAACCTACAGCAACTTACCTGTCGCTGGCAGGGAGACTATTTAAAATTCCACCTTCCATTTTAAACCTCTTTAGCTGAGGCTATTACTAAATGGTTACAATATTTAACAAAGAGTTAAAATTTTTAAGAAATGGGATAAATTGATACTTCTATAAGAGACATTAATGAAGATGAGATTGAATAGATGCTTTTAATACGAGCATGTATTCAACGTAGGTTTTAATATTTCCTGTGAGGAAAAGAGACTATGTTAGGTCTCAGTGAAAAAGTACTGATAACAAAAACAACTATTTTTACATTAAAAAATTATGATAAAATAAAATGTACTTTTCTAATACCTGGTTTATCAAGAATCGCTGGGTATTAAAAAAATACTCTAAGTACTAATAAAACACCTAAAGCCTTATGCCATTTCAAACATAGACATGTTTTATTTAGCACATTGCAAAACATTTCTCCAATAAAATCTTGAGCTTAGAACTGTTATTTTGGCAACTGAAACTGATTCTGGAATAAAATTATTTGATAATTGTACCTGGAGAATTACATTGTGGAGGTTCAACTAATTACTAGGAGATATGTTTTTCCCAAATCCACATAGCAAGTTCAACTGCCCTGATTTTTTTAATCCCCAGATCTCCTTTTCACTGAGACCCAACATAGTCTCTCCTAGCAGATATTAAAATCTACATTGAATAAATGATCATATTAAAAAAAAAACTGATGCAATTTCATCTTCATTAATATGATTTCCTTCATAACTGTTTAGAAGTACTAATTGATCTCATTCCTTAAAAATGTTTAATTCTTTGCTGAATTTTATAATCACTTTTATTAGATAATTCATCTGTGATAACATAAAGGTTTGGATTGTCAAATAGAACTCAACGTGAATAACAGATTTATACAACACCAAATTTCAATAATGATTCAAGAAAACAAAGGATGTATTACAGGCTCTATAGGCAGATATTATGTGAAGATGAAACTTTTTTTTTTTTTTTTGAGAAGTTCAAGCTCATAAGACATCTGTCAAATGCTCTTTCCTTCTACTATAAAATGCACTTGGGTTTTGACAATTTTCTTTCCATCAAAATATTGGGGGACATTTGAGAGCCTTTTCAGTTACGAGGCATCTCTGCTTTAAGAGTTTGCAGACTAGCCCCATTCTCTGGCCAGTTATGTCCCCTGTAATTCCACTCCCACTTATATTTAAATTATCTTGACAGGTTTTGTATATCTTTTTAAAAATATTTTAAAGATAAAAATTTTCAGCTCATTAACAACATTAGTAGGTTTACCAGTAGTCCTAGTTATTAGCATGTTTTCAAGGATATTTGATTAAGATCTTTCCTTTTTCCAAAGCGTTCCATAGTGCAAATTTTTGTTGTCTCTGCTTAAATGAAAATTTGATTATCTCTTGCAAATATTTTACATAAATATCATGCATGTTTTGATGCAGTTCTTCCATTATAGACTTTAATTATTTATTTGCTTGCTTATTTGTGTGTTAGTTTTATTATGGTAAAATACACGCAAGACAAAATTTACCATTTTAATAATTTGTAAGTGTACATTTCAGTGGCATTTAGTATATTCATATTGTTTTACATTCCTTACCACCTTCCATCACCAGAACTCCTTCACCTTAAAGAGCTGAAACTCTGTAACATTAAACAATAACTTCCCATTGTCCTCACTCCCCAGGCCCTGGCAACCACTGTTCTACCTTGTCTCTATGAATTTGTCTGTTCCAGGTACCTCAAATAGGTAGAATTATGCAATATTTGCCCTTTTGTGTCTGGCTTCTTTCACTTGCATAATATCTTCAAGTTTCATCCATGTTGTAGCATATGTCAGAACTTCATTCCTTTTTAAGACCAAATAATATTCACTGTATGTATATGCCACATTTTGTTTATTTAGTTATATGTCTATGGATATTTGGGTTGTTTCCATCTTTTGACTATTTTGGATAATGCTGCTATAAATCTGAGCATACACATATCTTTTGAGCATCAGAAACAGAACTGGTGGATCATACAGTAATTTTACATTGAAATTTTTTGAGGCATCATCATTCTGTTTTCCACAGTGGCTGCACCATTTTATACTCACACCAGCATTGCACAGGGTTCCAATCTCTCTACATTGCTGCCAACATTTGTTAGTTTCTTGATTTTTCTTTGATAACTGCCATCCTAATGGGCATAAAGTGATATCTCGATGTGGTTTTGATTTTTAATTTCCTAATAATTAGTGATGTTGAACATCTTTTCATGTAATTATTAGTCATCCACATATCTTTGGAGAAATGTCTACTCAAGTCCTTTACCCATTTTTAATTGGGTTGTTCATGTTTTTAATGAATTGTAAGAGTTCTTTACATATTCTGGATAGTAATCATTCATAGGTTATATGACTTCTAAATATTTTCTCCAAAGAGTTGCATTTTTATAAATACAAATTTTTTTTTAAATTTTGATGAAGTCCAATTTCTCTACTGTTTCTTTTGTTGCCTGCCCTTTTTATGTCACATCCAAGAAATTATTGCCAGATCTGATGTCATGAAGCTTTTAGACCACATTTTGAATAAATTAACAAGAAGCAACAAATTCTATTATTTCTCAATATTATTACATTTACACAAATCATTGATATTTTTAGACAAAAACTGTTAATGAACAAATGTAAATATGGACTTATAGATACTGGTAACGATGCCCATGGGGATCTTTCACTGTCATACCATCTGGAAAGGCAAGAGCGATGGGCTCTTGTTAAACTACTTTAAAGATGTTATGTGGTAGTATAAGAATGGATTCCTCATTATCATCAACAAACCTACGTTTGTTTTCCAGAGTTCTAAATGATTTGTGAACTTCACATATCCTATGGTATTAGTTACTTGAAATTATACAAATATAATTCGAGTGACCTTCTACGTAATATCTATTACTCCGCAAAACTGTCAAGGTCGTGAAAAACAAGTAAAGTCTGAGAATCTGTCATATACCAGATTAGACTAAGGAGACATAACAATTAAACATAATGTGGTATTTGGATGGTATCCTGGGACAGAAAAAGGACATCTGTGGAATATATAGTGAAATGCAAATAAAGTCTGAATTTCTGCCAAGGTATCAAAGTTTGTTGTTGTGTTCCATGATACTAGATGTTAACCATGAGGGAAAATTGGTGAACTCTATTATCTTTGCAACTTTTCTATAAATCTAAAACTATACTAAAATAAAAGTTTTATTTTTTTAAAAAAACTGTACATATATACTTACATTTATGTATATATAATCATAAAAATATAAAATATTTTCAATTATTATTTCATTAGAGGTTTCTTCACCATTGTATTTAAAAATATCAGTCTTCATCTCAATTGATGGCCTATCTTCTAGAACATGTAAGCAAAACTAGGCATTCTCTAATATATTATCGAAAACTTACTTTTAATGAGAAAATTTTAGAGCAAATATTAGCTTGAATTTTTTTTTTTTTTTTTTTTTGCATTAAGTATAAAATTAGCAGGGCCCCTGCAATATGAGATAAAATTTTGTGGCTAATGTGGCTGATTACTTGCTTGCTCAGGTCAATCAAAGGCAGTATATCTGAGAAGGCTTGAGCACAGGAAGAATTAACTCCCATAAAGGCACATACATCTTTTAAACAACTCAGCTTTCACAGAATGATATCAATTCTACCTTCATCAACTTTAGTTCTATAATTCACTCAAGGATTTTTAACTCCCTTCAAGTAATAATTCAGTATTAGTATACTGAGCCCATTTTCTAAAGTAAATACTGATTGCAAACTCTAGTAGGTAAACTCAGGACATATCAGGATATACATCATAAATATATATTTATGCACTTATGTATATATATGTAACATATATATATATAAAGACTGGAAGTTGTATACCAAAGGAATAGGAATATCTAGAACTAAGTTAAAAATAGGTGTTGCTGAAAGTTCAGAGTTCAGTGGTGGGGAGAAAAAAAACACTACTCAGGAAGAAATGTTTGAATGGTATACAATTTTTCCCCACTTAGGATGCTCCTGGTCTACATCAGATCAACAAAGAAATATCATACGGGCTGACTGGATTGCATGCCCAGCCCGTACACATGTACATTATTTGCTTCCCAAATATCCTCTTTTTCTGAATGGCATTGAATACGATGTTATTAGCAATGAAAGTAACCACTGCATATAAAGTAAACACTGCATATTTCATAAGAATTTTGTCAAAGATAACCTTAGTTTTCTCTGTCAGATATACTGTTAAGAATACTTGTATTTTTGTAACATCTGTATTTATCCAATGGTTATAACAATTGCTTAGCTAAGCAGGTTTGTCGTTGTAGCTGTTCTGCAGCAACATAGCATGAAGCTAAATTTTAGCTTATTTGATAATCATACCCTATGCGTTTTAATTTTCTTCCAATTTCTACTTTATATCTCAACTTTGCCTTTCAACCTATTTCCTCTCAGTTTTAATTTGGTCTTCTTTTGTGTTTATTTTCCTGCTGAGGAGCAACCATAGGCTCAGACCGAATCTATTTAAGAGTAATGCAAGTTTCTAACTAAGCTCAGACAGTATAAACTCTAGAGATTTGACATTTCTCTTGTTTATGAAAGCAAGTTTTTCCACATAGTCGTTACGAGACTTCTGTTATCTAAATAAATCAAGAAACCTATAGAGGTTGATGAAATGTTTATAAATATAGAATCACCTGATATATAAAACTCATACAAGTTATCAATATTGTTCTTTTTTTAAACAGCATGTTTTAACCTTTGAATAGAGGTTACAATTTTAAGGCTTTCTAAGTAGACAAATTTAATAAATTTAAATACTACTCTTAAAGCAGAGGTAGAATTTTAAAGTGTAGGGGTGAACACAGAAAAACCTCTCCTTTAATAAACTTTGGTTCTAGATTTAGCATAAAGTTAGCTAGCTAGCCTTAGAGTTAGAAGCCTTCTTAAAGGTAGAAATCATGGCTCTGATTTCTACCTTGAGCTTTTAATAAGCCAATCAAAAATGGCTGGTGTTACTTAAAGCCTAATTATTTTGTTTTTATTTTTTAGTGTGTGTGTGTGTGTGTGTGTGTGTGCGCGTGCATGCGTGTGTGTGTGTGTGTGTTATGTTGTGTGTGTTTATTCTGAGTCTGTTATTAAAGATTGTGGCTAGATATTTTCAAAAATCCCTAGGATGGTCAAAAATCCTGATTATAAGGGCAGATAAGACTTTCACCAAAGACTTCTATGCTTTAAAGCACTACTTCTTGACATCAGAAAGAGGGATTAATTTCAGATTGATCATTTCTATTGCTGGGTCTCATGCAGAGATGGGGAAAATTCTCAGATATTCATCTCGTTAATCCTTTGACTTTTTATCTTTAGGAGGTCTTTGTTACTTATGTTGATCCTACAAATCTTGCTATGACATATTCACTTAAATAATACTCAAAATGAATTCACTCTTCCAATCTAGTACAGTGCAAGGATTTAAAAGAGGTTCTCAACATTTCATTAAAACTGACAGCTACATACTTATATGTCTGACACATTCATAATATAAATAATAAAAGAATACCAATGTTAGTTGTAAATACTATAAATTCTGAGGCACCTCTGGAAATGTGATTTTTTTTTTTTTACATTTTGTCTATAATTCTTGGCAATTCACTTAAAATGTATTCTAGATAAAAGAGATGATATGAAAGAAAATATAAATAACTGTAATTTGGGAATCATAACTAATGCAGATCAGATTGATGAAAGAAGTGCCCATGGATGAGAGTGTCCTGTCTGGTTCTCAAAAGATATCCTATGAATACTTGAGGAAGAAAAAAAAGAAGGAAACCTGTTTTGTGTCAGAAGGGAAAGATTTCTTTAAAATATAGACACTCACTACAGGAGATATTAAGTAAACTGCTTGCTTAGGATAGAAGGTACCAAGTAGGCACGCTAACCAACCATAAAACTTCATGCAAATAGACATTACACAGAAAGTTCACAAAGTTCACTATCTAGATTCTGACCCCAGGCCCCCCCCACCCCTTCAGAATGAATACATGTCAATATAAAAGGAGCATGAATATTAACTTCATAGAGATTCATTCAGGCCAGCTGACACACAGGATGAATAACATTATACATTCTTTTTGAGAAGCAGAGTATTTAACTACTATTCATGCTATACTCGATGTTAAATGTCAGGGTTGGAGAGAATACAAATACACAAAAATTTGATTGGAGACGTATTTAATTTCTTTCTGGTGATTTAATTTGATTTGATTTTGCCTGCCTATTTTCTTTCTTCTGCAGAACACTTACAGAAATGTGTAATAATGGAAATGAACAAGAATTCAAGGTGATTGTCAAAAGGGAAACTTGGACACTATCTCTCCTAAGGTTTCCTGATTTTTTTTCTTCCTACTAATAGTAACCTGAGTATGTTTCTCCAGACTGCTATTTTATCTGCCAAAAATCATTTTGTGTTATCCATATTCCTGTGTTCTATATTCCTCTTAGTAGACTTTGTGGGACATAACTGGCCCCCAACACTTGGTAGTTCTTTAATCTTGGAATATGCAATTTAAAAAGTCTTTTGTTCTTCCATCTGGAGTTTAGCCCCAACTCTGGGAAAACAGAAATAGTCCATTCTGTAGCCTATAATAATAAAAACATGGGCGATAAAATACAGAAATTTAACTGCAGTGACTGACAAATATACTGTTATTTTTACTGAAACATTGAGTTCTAAAAATCACTTGGAAAATTCTCTGAAATAATATCCTACAACAAATGAACACTGTTTTATTGACAATCTCTTAATCTAGAAAGATGACTTGTACTTTTCTTTCATAGCCCTTAAATAATTAATATTAGATAATAATTTGTATGTTTGTCTTAGGATATGTCTCATCTAATGAACTATGAGATTAGATAATAAGTATAATTTGCTCACTGACCTATTTTAAAAACAAATGTAAAGCTTCACTTTAGGCACAATAAATATCTATTGAATTGAAGAAAGAATGACTGAATGAATGACCTGCCATCACATAGCTTAAAGTCTGGTGCAGGAGGTAGATGAACGACCAAGCAAGTAACAATTTTGTGTTATACATGCACTGACTTAGTAGAGGGTTCTATGGGAGCATAAGAGAGGGACAATTAATGCACACTAACATTAAAGAATAGCATTGTTCATAATACAGATAAAAGAGAAATGTGTGAAGATAAGAGTTTTCCAGTTCAGAAGAGAGCTTTGCAAAAGTCTTTAAGTGAGCTCATTTAAAACATTTTCTAGGAGCTGAACACTGACTAAGGAGTCAAAAAAGGAAATTAAAAAATAAATAGGATATAGGATATCCTTAATCGTGTTGTTTTTAATGCACCTTTCTGTGAGGTCTTCTCTTCATCGTTTCATTGAATGTACCTTGATGCTGCTTGAGCATGACTAGAAGATTACAGAAAAGCCAGGGGAACATGATGTCACGTTAAACGATGGGGTGTTGAATACTTCTGAGAGGTGATTAAGGTAATAACCAACAGTAATCAGTTCACATACATCCAAAAACTTTTAATGGCCTTGAATATAATTTGCCAGTGTCATAATGGTGTGTAGTTAATATGTCTATAATTATATGATTCATATTTATGGAAGAAAGGGAAAATGGTAGCCATGCATGCATTTTTTTCAAAAAGTTTTAGTGAAATGAAGACAAGAAAATAGGCAGCAGATGGAGACAAACCTGGGATCAAAGGAGAGCTACTTTCTTTTCCCATTAGTTGGTTTTACAAAAGAGAGTTGAATGTGCCTGTTTAAAATATTAGAAAGGATCCTTAGAGATGGCAGAGGCTGAACATAAAACAAAGAGAGGGAAAGAGAAGTGATCATCAGAGGAGTTCTTCATACAGGCAAGTAGAAACATGATCCATTTAACTGTTAATGTGGATTAGACTGAGAAGAGACACCTATTTTATTATGAAAATAGTACAAATGAAAAGAACTTGAACATGAACATATGAGCTGGTAAGTAGGCAGCTTGGTAGTAATATAATGTGTATGCATGTGTGTGTCTATGTTGTTTTTATATGGCTTCTAGTTTTGTTTTATGGTAGAATGAAGAGCTGGCTGCTGAAAGGGAAAAATGAGGCAGAAGAGGCCTGGAGTGAAAGGAGAAGATGTGCAATAACCTGTGCGGACCATGGGATAGATGAGTAAACAGAGAGATGTAAAACTTTTGCTAGTTACTTTTTAGACTTTTGTAGTCTTAGCAGCTGATTGATTTCCTCTAAGAACACTTTGCAGCTTGGACATAAGCAAGGGGAAAGTAAGATTAATTGGAATTTTGCTAGAAAGATGGAGAAATGTTGGTGCAGCTTGGTTGTAAGAGCGTGGCTGGAATTGAACTGGGAAACAGTTCCATGTTGGGAGCCATAACTGTCAATAGAAATTAGGCTGGTAAAGGGACTATTACCAGGAAATTAAAATTGATGAAGTGGGCCAAATGAGAGAGGGCTCAATGAATATGAGATTTTTGTGAAAGAGTATAGTCAAATTTAGTGTCTCTGAGGATGTTTTGCGTCATCTCAAAACTCAAAAGGAATGGGGTTAAATGTCAATAAAACGACATAGATTAATGTGTTAATGCCCATGTGTCTAGTGAAGGGACCAAAGTCTGAGATAGGGACTAAGACAGTGAAATGTGTGATTTTTTAAAATTGTGGAGGAATAAGGAAAAAGCAGTGAGAGTTTGGCTAGTGTTGGGAAAATATAACCCACTATGGACGTGAGAGTTGGGAAGAAATGTTTAACCAGGGAAAATTTGGGTTGGGTCCATCAACGAGAGATACAGGGTATGAGGCCTGGTGCTGAGTTCATATTGTTTTATCAAGTGAGTTAGTCATAGTGAAGCTCTAATGGAGGTGGCCTCATGTCTCCGGATTTTAAAGTTTAGTACTCAGTAAGAGAGCCCTGTGATTCTCACTCTAGACTCTATGGCTCTAGTCTCAAGCAGAGAAGATAACCAATGTTTTGTTTTCCATCTGTTCTGACAATATGGGGCAAATAATTGTGAAGTTATAATGCCTTTAAAAATCAATGTTCTCTTAACATCATTTTACATTCTGAGCCAACTCTTTCAAATCTATATATAACAACTACACACACACATACTTACATACATACATACATACACACACACACACACTCAAAATACATATAACAACAAAAAATGTGTATTTTACATAGGAATGGGTAATTAAAGATTTGTCTTGGGCAAAACACTAAAGATAAAGATGATGAAGATCTCAGATATGCCAATCTTTCATACACTGTTATTATTGACTACACATAACAATATTATGAGGTTTTTATTATTATTGTCCCCATTTTGTACATGAGAAAACTCATGTACAAAAGTTGATGTAAGTTGAGATGATTATTCAAACTTACATTAGTAAGTTAGAAGGTAAAATTTGAACCAGAACAATTTAGCTCTTACATGAATACCCTTTCTATTGTTTTCATGTTGCCTTTCAAAAAATTAGAGGAAGTAGAAAATTAAGGAGACACAATCCTTGCTTTTATGGAGTTCGCAACTCAGTCTGGGCTGAAAAGATATGTATTAAAATAAAGAATATGCTTTTTTCCTTATAAATATTGTACGAAGGCATAAAGTGTCTACGTGTATTTCAAAGTTTAACATAGAGACAGCAGAGTCTAATGGAAATATCTTCATATTTAGACTTATTCTAGTGGCTAATCAGCTAAACAGCTCTGGGACCTTGGGCAGGTTTCTCATGTTCTCACTTTGAAAAAGGAATACATAATTCATGTCTTGAAGAATGATTGCAAAGATTGTAAAATAATGGGTATAAAACTTTTACTTTAGTGTCTTGGAAATAATAGGCATTAAATGGCAGTCCACCTTAATGGCAATTAAAGACTACTATGAATTCTAATTTTTAAACAGATATATCAGCATATGCATTAATTGATAATAGTAGTAACATAATATAAAACATGTTTTGATTTTTTTATTTCAGAATTTATCTAAATGTCATGTCTCTCCTTTCCCTACATTAATCTAATATATAATCATCATTTAGTAAAATATGTCTTCATTCTTTGAGTATAAGTCCAGTATTATATAAATATTGACACTGAATTGCACTGCTTGATGAAAACCAAAAAAAATCATAAAAATATTTAAATTTTATTCATTAAAACTCAAATAAAGTTTAGAAATCCTGAGATAATATATATAAGTTTTACTATCAAGGTTAATAATATGCATTGGCTTAAATGGTCATTAATGAATATTTGTGTTTTTAAGGTCCAACTGTCAAGGTGAATTATCTTTACTTATGTGGAGGCATGCCTTACACACATTTAGTCTATATTGATATAAAACTGAAGTGTCCCTTTTAAATGTTTCACAAATCTAAAACAGTGACGGAAAGAAATTCAAATGGAAATTGTCATAAACATACTTAGTTTATAAGTTGAGAATAATCAGATTCACAGGTGATTAAAACTTTATATTAGCTTCAAATATTTTTTTCAAAAATCATTAAAATAAAGTACAACTTTAATTATGGCTTGAAGATTTCGAACAATGTGGAATGTGTCTTCTAAAAATGTTTTACTTATATCCATAATACTGAATATGCATTGTAAAAAATGTATTTTTAGAAAGAAAATAGCTGATTTACTCAACACACCAACACAACTCAAAATATTATTCTCTTGTAAAATAGAACTATACAAGATATTAGCCCCTACAGTCTATGAAAAATGGTCCAAAATAAAGTTCACATTTTTCTGTATAAATAATTTTTTCATAGTTAACCTTCTACTGTTCTCTCGCAGGTGAAGAATAGGAAAGAAGTATTTGAAATAAAGATAATGGTGTTGATCACATTGAAGACTTAAGTGTTTCACGGACTGAATTGAAACAGCAGAATTCAGAGAAAAAGCAATATTAAGAAGAGGCTGTTTCATGTACTCTTTCTCTATTAGGCATAAGTCCAATTTAGAGTTCTGTCTTAGTTGTTGATGCCTAAAGTAATATGCCCACAAGGTAGCACAACAATCAATCAAAGTTTCTATTGCCCTTGAAAGATAATGAGCCAACTATGAATATTCAAGAGACACCAGAAGTCATTATAGATGCCCTCGGTTCTCTTTATTTTTAAATCTGAACAAATTTTGTTCATGCTTAGAGGAAAAAAATGGAAAATCTGAATGTAATTAATACATAACATTCGAGATTCTATTTTCGCCTTAGAAATTTTTGACCAATCAACTAACTGTGAGACAGGTGAAAACTGAATTGGACAATGGAGAAAAGTTTGCAATGAAGAAGACATATGTTGATGTTCCCATTTGACAAACAATGGGTTTTTATCTCCAAGAGGTTTTGAATCCCATTTGTAGGGTGTCTAGTTTCTCTTTTACCTACTTTATTTTTAAATTTAGATAATTTATGGTGTCTTTTTCAAAAAATAATATTTTACTTATCTTCAACCATTTAAAATAATGTGAGACATCTTCTTTCTTTGTTCATTTTGTGTAAACTGGTACATCTTCCTAATGTTTTGCTTTGCTAACCTGAACACGATAAATTATTATTGAAGTGAAAAATTGTCTCCTTATCATCTACTGAATTATAGAAAAACCTATGAAATTATAATTATGAAAACACTGTGAAACCAAAAACTGTATTGATTTTGATTAAAATGCATATTTAAAAATAGCATGTATAAATATTTTAATGTGTTATTCTCTCCCGTGTAGTGTTTGAATCATTCATAAATAACGGCAATTTTTGGTTAAATTGGAAACATACCATTTTTTGACATCTTTAAATATACAGAATTCTCTGCAGAAATATGTTTCTCTAATAATAGGAATAAGGCATGGCAGCTAGGTCAAAATGCCAAGTGAAATTCAATGTATTTATTAAATGAAAAGCCAGTTATATTCTGTCTCTTGATTTCTATAGCTGTTTTCCCATTCAGATATGTATTTGTGTATGTAACAAGGGCAAGTTGGGAGGATAAGAGTAGGCAGCTAAGAAAGACAAAAAAAAGAATTTGTATCTCATTTTCCTGAAGTTAAAATATCAAATGAATTTTTT
>NW_011888808.1:6794307-6825305 GCF_000151845.1 Pteropus vampyrus | reverse complement strand
TGTAGTGTTTGAATCATTCATAAATAACGGCAATTTTTGGTTAAATTGGAAACATACCATTTTTTGACATCTTTAAATATACAGAATTCTCTGCAGAAATATATGTTTCTCTAATAATAGGAATAAGGCATGGCAGCTAGGTCAAAATGCCAAGTGAAATTCAATGTATTTATTAAATGAAAAGCCAGTTATATTCTGTCTCTTGATTTCTATAGCTGTTTTCCCATTCAGATATGTATTTGTGTATGTAACAAGGGCAAGTTGGGAGGATAAGAGTAGGCAGCTAAGAAAGACAAAAAAAAGAATTTGTATCTCATTTTCCTGAAGTTAAAATATCAAATGAATTTTTTCACTTCATTTTATTTCAAACTGTATTATAAAATATTTTGAATTCCCCATCAAGAATCATAAAACGCACTGCATTTTGAATCAAGGATACCACAGACACAGTGATAACATCTTCCCATATCCTACAGCGGAAAGGCCTACATTTCCGTCTTCTCCATCAACCACTTCAGTATAAACACGTGGATTAATGTGAGGATTAAAACATGAAGCTCACATTAAGGATCTTGTCCTTGTAGACCATAGTGGCAAATCTAGAAGACGGTGTAGAGCAGCGCTTAATGGGTAACTTCTAAATGTCAACTGCCATCAGCTCCAACACTTTTGAGCTAAGTACTTTGAGCATGCTATTTAACTCATATTGTATCTGGAAAATGTAATTTTACTTGAACTTTGTTCAGAGAAGTAACAGGATAAAATAATTTATATGTTATTTAGAACAGTACTGACATATAAAAAGCAGCCACTGACAGTGAGTGATTATTATTTTCTTAATTATCTAGTTCGGTGTAGCAAGTAAAGTCCCACTGTCAGGTCTCAATGTAAATCAGAATTGCACATGTTTTCAGAACTATGATTTTTAGTTGACTATATCTGTATTCACAAGAGGTTGAAGTGAACTCATCAGTTGTATTAAATGAGAGCAGCAATATATTCACTCAAAAGGAAAAAAATGTTGAAAATTGTCTGGTGTTTCAAAATCATAAAATATACTTTTCTTGAATTTTCAAAAGCTTTGTAGACTCTGAAAAGCTATTCTAGTTCACAAAATTAGATTTTTAAAAATTCCAAAAAAGGTAAAAAAAATGCAAATAATTTACAAGTTAATAGCACAAACAGAAAAAGTCAATTTCAAAATATAACTTTATCATTATAATACAGAATATTTCCTAAGAGTCTAAGTATTAACAACAAGAGATGAGGCATAAGTTCTTAATATTCTTGTCTAAAATACATCTGTGTCTGTGTATGTTTAAATTTAACATGTTTTACCAACATGTTATATAAAAAGTAATAGATGTCCAATGAAATCAAAATAATTCCATTAAAATGTGCATCCTGCCTCAACAAAAGAATCCCAGGAAGCTCACCATCTCACTCTGAAACAATTCTCCCTATAGAATTTGAGATTCCATTATCCCTATATCTCCTCACTCAATAATATTTTCCATTTTTTTCTTCGCAAAATGTTCTACCCTTTATGTGTGTGTGTAAATACATATAAATTCATCTGACACTGGTAGCCTTTAGTTACCATCCTACTTGTTTCTAATTATTCGAAATCAAATATGAGATTATGTGATCTATAACTATAATTGCTGTCTCCACTTCTTACAGAGCCCATCGGTTTAACATCAGGAATTTGTGATCGCTAATCAGCAACTCTATCAAATCCAACAATATGTTTTAGGTCTTTCCTTCTTCAATGGCTCCATAGCACTTGAATCAATTATTAAGAATTCAATTATTTAGGAGGCTGACTTTGGCACACAACAGCCTTTAATTTCCTCTCTATACAAGCTTAGGAATGCTATACAACATCTGTGAGATACAGGTTCCTGATCAAAACAACAACATCAACAACAACAACAATAATAATAATAAATAACACAGATGTTTTAAGAAATAATGAGACTTCTCCAGTACCTTGAAAACAGCAAATGTTTAATAAATTGAAGCTAGTATTGTGGTTATTGTTAATGTTATTATTGACCAAATCATTTGCCTTTGATTTTTTTTTTTTTTTGGCTTTTCTAATGCTATTTTTTTACCCAAATCTTTTTTTAATTTGTAGTTTTCTCAAAACTTTTATGCCTACTACACTATATCTGTACTAGATATTTTCCTGTGACCTTTCCAGGTTCACTCCTGACTATTCTCAAACCATCTCTGTGGCCTAGAGCTCTGACTTTAATTGACAGCCTAAACAATCTCCTTGACGCTGTGCTTATTATTTGGATTTACTTAGGTTGAGGCATTTAGTCCTCTGGCCCCTCCCCTACAAATCAGTACATATTTACTGTGCCCCTACACCAAAGGTGACAGCTTGATGGGCAGCCTCATTGTAAGGACACTTCTTTTTCTTTCTCCTCAGGTCTACAATGGTAGTGTTCTCTGCTAGTGCTGTCCCTGAGGACTATATTATTATCTGCAGTTTCTATAGCCCTCTCCACGCGTATGAAATAGTTCCTTGCATAAGCAGTTCTTGATTATCCATTTGGATGTGGTAATGTTGCCAACCAGAACTTCTGACTCCTAGTACCACAGCAGCACAGAAAAATAGACCTCCAAAGTTTGTGCTGGATCAGTCTCTGAGGAATGTCATTTATAATTTGCTCGTTGGCTGATTTCATGCCTAGATTCATAGCTGCCTGCAGAAAAGGAGGATGAATGCTGGAATTACTTTGCCTTTTTGTAGAGAAAGAAGTTAAAAGGCTTAAAGAAAAACGTTGAAATGGAACTATAAAGTTATTTCTTCATAGCTACCTCCTAACCTCCAAAGAGCCTAGTGGTTACATCCTTTACCCTTTTTATGGGAATCCATTGGAGAGGTGGCCACCAACTTTGCTGGAAAGATCCTTATAGGTAGAGATGAAGGGGTATGAAGTCACGTTGAGGTTTTATTCTTAAGCTTAATGGAAATATTGGAATTGGAGTAAATGCCAGGTTTTATGCTTATCCAGCAAAGAAAAAGAACTTAATTATCATAGTGAGTGACAGAACCAAAGTAGTTCTCATACAGTTCTGACCAGCAGGGATCTGAAGATAGCTGTTTGATAATAGAGTTTGTACGAATAAAATGGATGAACAGCCTAATAAGATCCTACTTGATATGCATTATTGGAAAATTTCTAAAGCTGAAGAGGCAGAAATCGAACAGGACATCATGCATTGGATGTAAACTGACCTATCCAATCGTAAAACTGGTCTTGCATTACAAAATAGAACCAGTGAATATTAAACCAGGCTTAAAGACAATTAAACTGCATGAGCAAAGGCTCAGACCAGTAATGGGCTAGTAATGGTCAATAACCACCTTCCCAAACAGAGGTGATCAGAAGCCCTGATTAGTATATCTACTGCTTTCCACAGTATAATACTCTTATCTTGGTTCATACTTATAGAGAAGAAAGGATGTAAATAATTGGCTCATGGGAGCCTGCGCAAAATGGCTCCAACACACCATTGGATTACAAATCAGGTGATACATGCTGAAACTGGCCTCTCGGTAGTTTTCCATTACCAGTTAACAGAGGACTGGCTTACAGATTGATGAAGTGTTCAAATACCAAGTAGATGAGGGGTTATTAAACTATGGCCTGTGGAATAAATCTGCCATACCATCTGTTTGTGTAAATTAAGTTTTATATTTACATAGCCACATTCATTCATTTATGTATTCTCTGTGGCTGCTTTTGTGCTTAAAACCACAAAGATGAGTAGTTGAAATAGAGATCGCGACTCTATGGACCGCAACGCCTAAAATATTTACTACGTGGCCCTTTATAGAAAAGATCTGCTAATCCCCAAAGTAGGTTAAAAACAAAACTAAAGAAAATTATTTTGAAGTTTTATAGAAGCCATCCAGCCTTTTTTTACCTTGCCACCTCAGTCTTGATCAAATGGTCCATGGCAAATTTGCCAGAAAGGCAGAAATGGAGCTATGCCTGGGTTGACCAAGATCCTGCCGTGTCCAAGTTCCCTAAAACACTGGCCATCACTCTGCCCCTCATGACACCATTCCTAGAGGGACTAGAACAGATGGATTATGCCAGATGCTTTCAATCATAGACAGAGCAGCTGTCTGTCCTCCAAAAATAGTCACATTATTCTGGATGCAGATTTGCTTCCCTTGCCTTCAGTGGCTCTGCCATCACCTTCATTTTTGGAATTATAGAATGTCAACCAAAAGCCTCCTTTTATGAATAAAGTAGTGGGACAATGGACTCAAGCTTAAGAGTTTAATTTTTCTAGTGCTCTATCACCACAAAGTAACTGGCATGACAAAAGAGCAGAAAGTTCTACTGAAGTTTCTGTTATAGTTTCAGTTGAAAGACACCTGGGAGCTTTAACTGTATGCCTCAAACCAAAGGCTGATATGTGTTGTCAGCCTCACTGTCAGAATGTGCAAATGTAAACTATGTGGTGAATCTGAGAATGGCATTCCACATTATGACTCCAAATAATCCACTGAATAAATGCTTGCTTCCAGTCCCCACAATCTGGTTCAGCCGGTGTGAACGTCTTAGTTTCAAAGGCAGGACGACATCTATTGGCCTATACACATTTATTTTGTTTTTCTGTTAAATTGGAAGTGAAGCCTATTTTCTAGCCTTAACCAAAAGACAGAAAGTTGGTTATCAAAGTGACAGTTCCTGATTTCCGAGAAGTTTCACGGCTCTTATTTAACAGTAAGGAGGACCAAGTCTGAAAACCAGATTATTCAGTGAGATACCTCTTAAGAGTTACTAGTCTTAACAATCCAGAAACAAGGACTAAAATAGTTCTGTTTAATTTTATTTAACAATTCTCTTTTCCTCTTTAGTCTTCAATGGCTTATATGAAAGTCACTGGTGATTAATATTTTAAGTTTGAAGAAGGAGTATGATTAATTGATATTATCATGCAACAGCAACATTCTAATAGTTGACTCTCTACATGTTCTATGATGAGAAAAAAAAAAGTGTTTTGCCTGGAGACAGGACAATGGCTAGGACCCCACCCCCCCATGCTGGATTATATCCATTTGAATATTCCCAATGCTGCTCCATTTTTTTCCTCCAACCTACTCAGTATTCAATAAAGCGAACTTTTCTGGACTTCTTAATGAGCTCCTTTGTTTTATGGCTTCCAGGTGATTTTGCCCAGAATTATTGGCAGGATATAAGAAAGTTGTAGAAGAATAAGATTGGGATAGTCATTCCTACAACTCTCTTTGTGCCAGATCACCATGCATTGGGAAGTCTATTTTACATTTCCAGATTCTTATAATCTCTCCCTTCATTGACTCTGCTTGTGCTAGTTTCTCAGTCCATTTTAGTTATACAAGATGTGTCAAAGGGCTAAGGAAAATATTTAATTTATTAATTACCTGGGGGATCATTTCATAATTATCTAAATGTCTACTCACTATGCTGTATAACTGAAACTAATATAAAATAATATTGAATGTCAAATGTAATTGAAAATTTTTTAAAAATATTTTTAAAATTGTACGTAAAAAGAGCATACTTGTTACTATTGGTATTGCTTTATAATGTACTAGCAAATCCAAGATAAAAGGTATATAAATATTTAAAATGAGACAGAGGCATTATTTTCAGGTGATATGTTTGTCCACTTGTTATACCCAGGAGATTCAACTAAGAAAATATTAAAGTTGAATTAAGTAAGAAAGTAGGTTACTATCTGAATAATTTTCCTTTTTATAAAAATAAAGAGGTATTAGAGTTAGAATATATTATTTACCATAGCAAAGATGAATGTAATACAAAGTAAAGGGAGCTCTGGACTGTGAGGAGGGCTGGTTAAGACCGGAAGCCCTTACAGAAATAGCCATGGTCTACACACTGAGGTCTTTCTTAGGAAAAGCAAGAGTGAGGATGATGTATGTTTAGTTTAGAGACAATGGCCAATACGTGAGGATCAACTTAATTAAATGAAGAAAAATACAATGTTCTTTGATTAAAAGATTTTCCAGTATATATAATCAATTTTCAAGTGATTTTTTTTTTTTAAATACACAGTCATCCCCCATATTAGTTCCAGGAACTCCTACAGTTACCAAAATCCATGGATGCTCAAGTCCCTTAGTTGGTCCTCCCTATCTGTGGTTCCACATCTGTGGATTTTGATTCGAGGTAAATTAAATCTGCAGATGCAGAACCCACAGATACAGTAGGCCTATTATAATCACATTTAGACTAAAATTTCAATAAAATCTCTAACTTAGATCAATTAATTTCCAGAGTACATGGCCTTTGGAATTATATCAATTGAGGTTAAAATATCAATTGAGCTATTTGCCTTTAGACATTTGACTAATAAATTCCTTGATCCAATGTCCTGCATGGCCTAAAATTCTCTTGTGGTAATTAAAGAGTGTAGATGAGATCTCATGTATACAATATCAAGTATAGTGTTAGAACTCAGAAAGTGCTTTTTAAAAGTTGATTTTGCCTTTTTCTTCATAGGCTTCATGGATGAGACACTTACCTTTCCACCAAAGCCTATGTTTCTCTTCACAAAGCTGTCACAAGGATATAGTGGTCAGCCAGAGACTGCATTCGTTGGATCCTTTGCAGCTAGTTAAGTCCATATTAATATTTGTCACTGGTATAAAGACATAGTGATGTGACTTCTAAACAGGACTTCCAGTTTCAGCTATGACATGTCTAAGACTTGGAAGTTCTTACTCTGGGACTTACAACAAGGAAAAAAAAATGAACAAACTGAAATCAATGACTTTTATTGGATCTATCAGAGAAGAGAGATCACGGGTACATTGTGACCCCAAAATCTGGGGAAACAGATGACTACAGATTATCAGACACAGAATATACTTACTAGGAGCAGAAGATACTGGAGCCATGAATTATCATGAACATTTTCGATGAATTGCTTGAGGTGGAGCACAAACTCTTATGAGAGTGAAAAACTCTAAGTCCCACAGTCTTACTGATTCCTACACATCCATGAGTTTACCTCCAGAAATCCTACTAAGTCCTCAATGTGAATTCCCAAGAAATACTTTCACATTTCTGCTAGGGTGATGAAAAAAGTAACTATTTTGAAATTGCCCAGAACATTTTCAATTCAAAAAGCCTCTTCACCAAGGAAAAAAAAATACTTTACCAGCGCCTCACCTGAGCTGGTGAAAGACAAATTATCCAACTCCACTCTCTCAAACCTTTCTGTCAAACCTAAGGTGTGGGGAGGCAGTGTAAAAAAGTTTTGAAAGTCATAGCACCTGTACAAAGGCCCACATAAATACTGAGATTTAATCATGATTTAATCATAAGGTTACAGATTGCTACCTACCCTTTGCCCCCCACCTTACTACCAAATTGATAGGGCTCAAGGTGAATAGTGATAATTGAAGCTGAAAGAGCTGAAAGGCAATCACCCTGTTTAAGGAGAAATTTTTAGGGGAGCCCAAGACAACAAAGGAGAGGAACACAGAACGCAAAAGAAATTTTGAGCCCTTGGGTCCCTATGGCTACAATGAATATTAAATTCAAACTTACTCCTACCTAGCCAGATTAACTTAAAATCTTAGGCTGAAAGCCTTTTACCTAAGTTGCTCCTACAAATACATCATGTCTGACTCTCAACAAAAATTTACACAGCATGCTAGAAGACCAAAAAATAAAATCTAAAGAGACAAGGAAATTATCAAAACCAGATGATATATATTTTGGAATTATTGGATAGGAAATTTAAGATAACAATGATTAATGTTAAGACACTAAGATAAAAAGTAAGTGTATAATATGTAAGAACATGTGGATAATGTAAGTGCTGTTAAGAGAATGAAAGCAGCCACAGACTGGAAGAAAAATCTTTGCAAAACACATATATAATAAAGGACTTGTATCAAAAACTAACAAGAAACGTTTAAAACTCAACAATAAAACAAACAACAACAACAAAATACCCTTAAAGGTCTGAAGAGATTTATACCAAAGACAACATACAGATGGTAAATAAGCATACAAAAAGATGTACAACACTTTTCATTAGGGAAATGCAAATTAAAACAATGGGATACTAACATACCTAGTAGATTGTCTGAAATTGTAATATTGACATTACCAATTGCAAGTAAATAGTCAGAACAACTCTTAACTATCAATTCTTGCTGGCGGGAATGCAAAACAGAACCACCATTTTGTAAAGCAGCTCAGCAGTACTTATTCTTTTTAAAGACTATAGCACACACACGCGCGTGCTCACTGAGTATATAGTCTTACCATATGATCCATCAACAGTACTCCTTGGAATTTACCCAACTGATTTTAAAGTTGTATCCACACGAAAACTTGCATGTGAATATTTTATAGCAGTTTATTCATAATTGCTAAAAACTGGAAGCAATCAAGACATCCTTCAAGAGATGAATAGATAAACTGTGGTACATCCATGCAATTGAATATTTTTCAGTGATGAAAATAATTGATTTATGAAGTGACAGAAAGATAAGGGTGGACCTTAAATGTATACTGCTAAGTTGAAGAAGCTAGTTGGAAAAGGCTACCTACTGTATTATCACAATTATAGGACACCTAGAAAAGATAAAACTATAAATGCAGTAAAAAGATCAGTGGCTGCCAAGGGTTTTCAGGAAGATAAGGAGGGGTTGAATATGTGAAGGACGGGGAATTTTTAGGATGATGAAGCTATTCCGAGTAATGATGTAACTGCGTATAAATTACACTACACGTTTGTCAAAACCCCTAGAACCTTCCAGCACAAAGGGTAAACCTTAATGAATATAAATAAAAAAATATCATTTAGGGAGTTAGATGATCTCAGAATCGAGAGCAGACTCTGACAAAATGATCTAACTGTATTACAAATATATAAAATGATCTCTTGAATAGAGTAGGGCAGAGGAAGGAAGATGTTGACCAGTTGACTCAAGAAAGTTTAGAAAACAATAGATGCTGTAGGACTGAAAGCAAAATCATACTACATAAGCAATGTGCACCTGTTAATAAGGCTATTTCTCATGAGAATTACAGGTTAACAGGACTAGTACTGCTATACATGTGTACCAAAACTGAACAGTTCATTAAGTAAATGGGAGCCAGATTCCTCACTGCTGGCATGAAAGTTCACAGAGAAGCAAGAAGAGGAGACCTGAAAGATAGATCCACATGGTAATGGAATAGAAATGAGAGATCAGTATGAAATAATTTTTAGCTTAATTAGACATAGATATAGAAATATTTTTATGCCACGAAAAAAATGAGGTTTTATTTGTTCTAGCAGCTAGAATCGCCTATGAGACTCAATCTTATTATGCTATTGACTTGAATATGTTTGGCTCCTATATGTGTGGGTTTTTTTTTTCAGAGTGCAGACACTAAAAGGTAAGAAAATAACTGGGTAAATATACCTGGAAGTAAAATATAAAAATATAAATTTGGGATTTATTTGATCTTTTTTTTTCCCCCCCACAGTGAGCCAGTATTGTAAGTACTGTTTGTTACTTACTAGGGGAAGTAGCAATGAATAAGAGAAAGTATCTGCTCTTACATTAATATAGCAATGTAACCTCCAGAAAGAAGGAGAATGTGGAAGGGGAGGGGGAGGAAAAGAGGAAAAGGAGAAAAGAAGTGGCGATGTTAGAAAAGAGAACAAGGGCCCTGGGGGAGTCGTAGCATTGGTAATTGTTGAGAAGGAGAAAGTATGAAAATCAAATCTGAAGTTATTTTTCATGTTATTTCTCCTTCAAATTTCCTTTGTCTATTTAATGCAAAAGCAATGATGTCCTGAAGTAGAAGAGCTTCTAAACAATATCAAGGAATATTTAAGTATTTACTTCTTTAAGATTTTTAGCACATACAAACATATCCATAATATCTGGCATGAAGAGAAATATTGAATGGTAGTATATGAAGAGAAAAGAGAAAAAATAATAATTCGTCTTTAATTGACATCTGTGAGTCACTCATAGCATAAGCTTTTAAACATCTGTACTCCAATAGACAAATAGTGAAAGGCCTATTACAAAGAATATAACCTATTTTTCAAATCATTTTAAATAAGCATATATAAAAGGAAAAAAAAAGTCATTGTCATGGGTTTCTTTTTTTTTTTGCTAGTAGGAAATATTGGGTAAAATAATTTGCCTGTTATATTTAATCAACTGATAAGAGTTTGTTTAAGGGAGTGACTTACCAATTTATTTAGAAAATCAGATTATGACCAAAAAATAAATTGAAAATTAAATCAAATAATAGCATATGTTAGTGTATGAAGAAAACTTTGACATATGATGGATTGTTTCAATCAATATGTAGAAAGTTAACTTTCATACCGTCTTTGCATGAGCTTTTGTTTGTAATGACGTGTTTCACTATATAGGAAATATATGTTTATAAAGGCATTTTTTATACATTATTTTACTTACTCTATGAGATATCTTAAAAATAGGAACACTTAAATTAAATAAAACTATTCATGAAATTGTTAAACAAAATATTAAAATACTACTTCAGTTTCTGTTTCTTAGGAACTTGTTCTAAGAGAGAGAAAATAAAATAACTGAGTGATCTTTTTTATTTTTTTCTTAATTGCTTTTACGAGCCCTAGACAGACTATATCTGAATAACTTCGGGTCAGTTTTCAAGAAAAAGAGAAGAATGACCTTACACAATCAAGAAAATGAATAATTTTAAAAATTTATAAGCTAAAATATGACAGTAATTTTCTCAAGCAGTCAGGTACATTGCCCTTTTATATTACCAGGCCCAATGAATTATGAATGTTGGCTGAATAAAAAGCCTGAGGGTGACAACGAAGCCACGTTTTGTCATTTTGCACTTAACAGAACGTCTACTGCCCTAGCCGGGTTTCCAAATCTTACCATTTTCACTGACTGCTAAGGAAGTACATAAGGAATAGTTCGGGGGTGGGGAAGATGGAATACTAATTGCTAACCATGATAATCAGTCTAAGCATGTAGATGCATTAGTCTTTTGAACTATGTAAGCAGGCAAGCTCAGCAAACTCCCATCGTCCTAACCTACCCGAACATTTAAAAGCAAAAAATCAAAATGAAAAGGCAGTTTTCAAGTGCATACATCTCAGCTGCAGGAATTATGAGTGGGAAGAACAGGTGTTCGGAGAGATTCTACAGTGCTTCCGTTGCTAAGGAGACCACTTTCATCAGTTCAGAAAGGATGATAACCTGGACTTTTGCTGCCAAATTGGTATCAACAAAGGTTGGAACTGATATAAACATGCATACACAAATGAAAAGGACATGGGCAGCTTTAAAAATAACTCAGTGATAAGGTTGCATTAGAGATATCTGGCAAATATTTGTATGTTAAATAAGAATAGTTGCATAATTGCTAAATAATTTGAAGCAGATTAATCTAAGCACATAATTTCAAAGTTAAAGTATAAAAATAGAAAAAGTTCATTTATGTCCATGTCAGTGGAAACAATGTTAATGTAACTAATGCATTAATTAAAATTAGTTAAAGCAACTAATGACGTGTTTTAGTAATTCTATAATAAAACTCAAGTTACATATTTAATGTGATGTTAATTATACAAAATACAGAAAAGTAAGTACTACATAATTTCACTAGACATTAATAAGTACTAATTCCTGGGCAAGTTGTGTATGAATGATGTGCTATAACTATTGTAAGAGGCAAAATGTAATTAATATTCAATGTGCTATCTAAATATTTTATTCAAATAATTAGTTTGTAAAAGTATCACAGTCATCTCTGCTGAACTGTTGAACTAGTTCTTGAATGACGTTAGTATTGTCTGTCTTTATAACATTGAGTAATATAAAATATGTATCTTAGAAATGAGGAAAAAAGCGGCAACCATGTATAAAAGAAAAATCTCTCTTCGTTTTCAGGTTTGATTAGTGCAAGACTAGACATATTTGACTTACATTTAATATATGATCTTTCCATTTTTCGTATTATTAAAAAATAATTGAAAATATGACTCAAACTAATGTTTATTAAAAATTGTACTTTTCAGTTAGGTTGCTTATATGATTATTCTTTAAAAGGTTCAAAGGGATGAAAAGTTTCATCACAAACTTACTTTTTAAAATATCAAGGAATATTATCAAAATTTAAGGTTTGGAGTCTGATAGCAAAGTATATTATATTATGTTACATAATATTTTTTAAAATCTTAAATTAACAATTAAATTTTGTCCATTTCATTATGTAAAAATAAAAAACTAGAGGTAGAAAGACACACTGCATTCTTCACTTTGTGCCATTTTCATCGTAAAGCCATTTGTTTTAGAATAGTTATATAATTTTGTAAGGTTTGACAGAACTGGCACATCTGCAGATAATGGTACAATTTGACATTTATAAAGTATCAAGTTTTCTATAAATATATGTTTCTAGTTTCCATGGAAATTGAGTAATCACTGGAGCTGATTTTTATTTATCTTCTTTTACTGGAATCGAATAATGTTATTTATAGGGCTGTTTTTAAAAGTCTGTTACAATTAACTCTTTGATTAACCATTTTATAAAATTAATAGCCCCTTTACTGTTTATAAAGCCGACACATATATTTCAAGATTTACCTATAAAAGAAAAAAATCCTAGGTTTTATTGAAATGCTCGAGGAGAAATTACATAAACTCTAGTGTTTTATTTTCTTTTGTTTAATTTTGGTTTACTAGTTGGTAAAATGAAAATATTAATGGAAACTATTTCACAAGATCATAAGTATTAAATGAGTTATTACATGTACAGTATTTAGAAATCTTCCTGTATGTGTTTAAGTGCTACATAAATGTTTTTAATATAATGTAAGCTCTGCACAGGTAGGGGTGTCTGAGAGTATCTGGCATATAGTAGACCCTCAATAAAAATGTGTTAATTGACTAAACTTGGCATTTATCAATTGTTTCTATGATTATTGAATTTCAGGTAAATGTGAAATAGGAACATCACATTTTATACTGGTGGTCTTCAAACTGGTAACGGTGCAGTTCTGCATTTACACAAAGACTCCAAGGGTTGTGTAGGCATGGATAGTCATAGAGAATGAATTTTCAAATAGCTGACTACAGTAAATATTCCACATTACAAAAAAAAAAAAAAAAAAGTCTGCCTCAGGTGACTTTTGACATTTTTCTATTTATATTTTACACAAAGAAAATGTTTACTTTTCCGACTCCAAGTACCATAGCCTTTCTCACTTTGTTTAAAAATATCCTTTGTGCTTTAAAAAACATTGATGTTTTATTGTTCAACTAGTTGCAGCTTTGGTCACTAGGAAACCTTCAAGTTGCTTCTGGGTTCTTTCAGTACTCCTTCTCTTTCGTCCTGTACTTCTTGTTTCCCGCCCCCTCTCCTTCCCCATTCTCTTCCTCCTCTTCCTCGCCTTCTCTTCCTTCTGTCTAATTATGTTCTTACTTTCTGGAACCAGTAGGTGTTCCAGATATCTCGTAGTATGTCCGCCCCAGCACTAGAATCAACTGCCTTCTCAAGGAGTCCTGGTTCCTATACGAGACACTAGTGCTCAAAAACCAATGCAAAATATTAACATTAGAAGAAGCCATTTGAGGGATATAAGATAACTCTTTGTATTGTTTTGCAATTTTTATCAGACAAAATTTATTTTAAAATAAAACAGTTTAAAGATATCAATGTTGGCTGTGAAGAACAATTACCCAAAACTTAGACATAAAGCAAGATGAATGGCTGAACATCCTACTAGAGCACAGACACTCACAAGGATATTACTCCCTGGGAAAATGTATCTTTGAATTTGTTATTTGCTGTTAAATAATATTTCAAACACTGTGAAATAGCTTATTAATTTGTAAATCATCTAATAGCAAATATATTCCAAAACATTAGAGTTATTACAAATAATACATTGACAAGTTCTGTCTATATCTATTAGTAAATTCATTTCGGCCTTCCTCTGACTGAATGATATCCAACAGTACAATCCTTAGCTTCTTTGGACCAGCATCATTATCATACTGTTTTTCTAATAAAGGAGTCCAATAATTTTTGCCAAGTGTTCATTCGACTTTTATTTTTTATAAGATTTATGGTTTTAAGTTTTCTAAAATAAGATTTTAATAAATCATCTATTAGTTAAGATATTATAAACCTATGAAAAGTTTTATCTTTTCCTTTTTTACATATTTTGAAAAAAGATGAAACTAGCATTAAAAATGCAGTATTTTTCCCTTCACTGATACATTCCAAATTCAGATATATTCAGAGTGGGGGAGAAGGAGTGCCGAAATTTAAAATTAATTGACTTGCCTTTTTCATCTCCCAACTATCGTCAAATGATGCAATGCAACCAGTAGAAATGTCTTTCTGAGCCAACAATAGTATGTATAAGAAATATTGAAGAAAATGTCATTTCATGTCATACAGACTCAGTGCAATCTCTATTATAGAAATACATTTCAAAAGTACAGTATCTGTCATGGAAATGAATATTACATTTATTTAATCAAAAACATAAATATTCTCCCCAAAATTTCCTTTCCTGAGAAACTATTAAAACTGTCAAGGTGGAATTTAATCTCTCATAGTGTAGCATATCTAATAAACTTAATTACTTTTGTACTTTCTGGTGGAATTTTGGAGAGTCAATGCATGACATTCCCTGCAGATCCTACTGAGATCCAGTCAAGAATGCCTTACTGCCATCATTACAAATCATGTGTCCTTCTCTTGGATGGTGAAACTATTACTCAAAAGTAAACTATAATTTGAGAATATAGGAATTGACACTGAGATATATACATAAATATTTTATCTTGGTATATTACATATATATCATATATAAATCTTTCATCCAAATATCACATATATTATTTATATATGTCTCATATAAAATCAACCCTCAGGTACAAGACTTAATACACCTTCATAATTATTTCTTTTCTCTTTTTCTTTTTATTTAATGGGATATACACACACACACACACACACACACACACACACACACACACATATATGCATTTTATAAAACAATAATATAGATTGGCTATCTAAGTCAGTATATATAGACATACCAAAATGTTTGAATGTCAAATATAGTATTCAGTATTCTGTTCTTAACATATTTAATTAATGTAACTAATCATTTTTTTTAGATGGGCATTGGAGTTGATTCATTCTTTTAGTTTTAAGTGTTGCAAAGTACATTCTATATAAAGATGTCTATAAGAAGGTACATTAAAGTTTTATATCGCCTTAATTACTTCCATGCAAATAATATACAAGTTTTAGAAGTCTGTATATATTTTAAATTACTCATATTACTTTATTTATAGATATTTATTTTAATTATGCATAGTGTGTATATATATTTGTAGTTTATTATATAATATTTTTTAAATCACAACTATTAACATCGGTGATTTGCATTCTTTCTTTGAAATATATATATAAGGCTATGCGAGAGATATTTTGCTCACTTTAGTTCTGTCTCTTTTATCAGTCTTATAAGAACTCCTTATGCAGATACTTATAATATGCTTTATTAGACTGCAATTCACTAATTTATTCTATTCTAGAAAAGAGGAAAAATCAGTTTGATTCTCTATGTTATGAGTACATTAGAATATTTTTATTGCTAGCTAAAATAAAACTAAGGAAAATTAACAATAACATGAATTTTGTTGACCTCAGAGGAAATTATCTCACATAGGACTGGTTTTCTTAAAAGCAAATGCTAAATATATGTTGAAGAAATAAATTTATTTGAAAAGAGAAAGTTAGTCACCAAATGTTAGGTTGATGTGAAAAAGAGGGTTTAGGCATACACAGAAAGTATCTTCAACCATATGTTTGTGTAATGAACCCAGCAAATCATTCAAATTCTTTTAGCTATACGGAAGCTATTGTGCTTAAAATAAGTATTCCTTATTTCAGTTTAATTTAACAGCTTATTTTACATATTACTATTTACCAAACACTATGACAGTTACTTGATGTATAAAAAATTATATCTGCTTAAGATGCTGAAATCTATAGAAAAATAGAATTATATGAAAAAATTATGAGATAATTTTAATGCAATTGTATAAGTTTTAAGAAAACAAAGAAAATAAAGTAGCTAAAGAAATGTTAATTCATCCAACTTGCCGCACTGTTTTTAACAGTGAACATACATAGATGTTTGTCATATGCCATATGTCTAAATGAACTACCTATATTCCTTTTCTTGTTTAATTCTCAATATGAATCATCATGTGGATCAATTACTATTACCATTATTATTGCTATTTTGTAATATCCTTATTTTGTAATGAGGAAGATGAGGATTAGAAAGGTTTGGTTTCGTTTCCATGGTTCCACAGTTTGTGAATGGTAGAGCACTGGATTATAAACCATGGCCATCTAACAGAACTTATAGAGATAACACACGATCCAAATCTGAAGTATGAATTAAAATCACTTAAACGTAGGGAGTGGTGGTGGTGTTGGTTAGTTGGTCATGTCGGCTGTATTGGTAGTGATGCTGATGCTGATGGTATGTGGGAGAGAGTGTAGTAAAAACAGCAAAAAATAGAATAAAATAGAGTGTTATTTTGGCAAATGTGTAAAGATATAAATTATTATAGCATGTACAGGAAACTATATATATATTTTATTTGAACATAAGGTACTGTAAGAAGAGCAAGTTAGAAAGTTGAATAATTATGAAGTATACAATGTAGGCAATCATATGGTAATCTGATCAGAGAAGGTTCCTATATAAATTCTAAGAAGCTTGGTATTTTTCTGATAATATGGGAAATAATTGAAGTGCTTGAAGAAAGGTAGGGGAGCAGTCATATTTTTGTTATTTACAGCTCATTCTGATCACGTGTTATCAAATTTATTGAGATATAATTTACACACATTAAAATGCATCTGAATGTATATACTTGCATAACTAACTTCACCCTAAATGGTCCTTCATGCACCTTTACAGTCAAACTTACCCATTGTGGCCCCAAATAATCAATTATTTATAGTGGCCAAAAACTAGAAGCAATCCAAATACGCATCAATAGGAGACTGGATAAACAAATAGGTATATTTATGCAATAGAAATTTTTTTTAAGCAATAAAAAGGAATCAACCATGATGCATATAGCAACACAGAGGAATCTCAAGAACATTATGCTAAAACAAAGAAGCCAGGCAGAAGAAAGCACTTTTACTGGAAATTCCCAAACAGCAAAAGCATTATAGAAAACAGATCTACAAGCATGCAAGACAATTTAAGGTAAGAAGATTGTTTAGATGACTTGATAAGAAAAGTCTTAATTATGGAGGTAATGCTAACTTTTGATAAGTATATCTGGATATTAAATTTCCTGGAGTTATATAATAGAACTGGAACTAAAAACAAACAAACAAAACATTGTTTTGGAATTCAAAATACTTGAGATTCAGATTTAAATTTTGGTTTTACCAAAGAAGTGAAGCTGTAAACTCTAGAAAGTTACTGTATCGTACTGAGATTCAGAATCCTATACCAAAGTTTTACATAACTGTTCTCATTGAGCTTTAGTATGAAATGGCATGACGTGTGTTAAAGTGCTAAATAGAGTACCTGGCTCATAATAAACTAATTTCAAATGCGTAGATCGATATAATTTCAGTACTATTATCTTATAAAAAAACAAATCACTTTTACCTTTTCAAGAGCTGAGGAAACATCCATTCAGTGTTTACAAACCTTGAGAAGTCGTGATCTTTCCCCTCCTCAGTCTCTACCTGGGCAGGTGCTGAGATGGCGGTATGAACAAGGGTGCTGGGACGGACTGGTCACTCTGCCTTGGCTTGGAAGACAGGATCAAGTGTGGGAGCAGGTAGGCAGGCAGCTGGTGGCCCTCCAGCTTGACTTTGATGAAATGGTTGCCCAGGGAAAATTCCTCCTCATCCAGCAGCCTGCCCTGGCCCATATCGCCCAGTTTCCAGACCCTCCCCAGCACCATACTGGGCAGTTTGGATGTCATCAGCTCCTTGGCCTTGGTACTCATGCTCTTGCCATTGACGGGGGACAGCCTGGGAAGGCATCAGGGACTTCTCTTGGGGCACCATTAGCTGGGTGATGTCATTGGCAAGCACGTCGTCTACAATGTCCAGGCGCTTGGGCTTCAAAGCCTGGAGCTTGCTAAAGTTCTGGGTCTGCAAGGAGTGTCTGCATCTTGGCAGAAGTTTGGGAAGTCACAGGGAGAGGTCTGATGCTCACGCTCAGTCTTCTAGTAAGTCTCTCCCAGACTGGTCACCAATTCTTTCTTTTTGCTCTCTTTACCGAAGACATTGGACGTCTCCTTCTTGAAGGAGTTGATTATGTAGGCACAGATCTTGGCCAACTTGATCAGGTCATCGAACTTCCTGAGGACAGCGTCTGGGGACAGAGACTGGACGTCTTTGAAAAGGTCCTGCTCTTTGGCCCAGAGAGCTGTGGCTGTCGCAGATGAGGAGCCAGAAAAAACAATGGACTTCAAAGAGAAGAATGCTGCGGTCGACACCTGCTGCGCCGTTTCTCTATGGACAGGGCCCCGGGAGGGTCAATGCTGGGCATCCTAGGCACATGAACTTATTCCGGAATCCGTGCCAAAGGTGCTGAGCTTGCAGAATGGACACCGCCGGCCCACCACCCGCGCAAGCTCGTGGACGGACACCACTCCGCGGTGAGGCCGTGTATAATGGCAAAGAAGAAGTCAAGTCAGTGGTGTGCTCAGCCCAGTCCACATCCCTGGGAAATCTTGCTCGACCAGGTGCAGGGGGAAGGTGGTCTTGCCTCCTGTCCTGGCCCACGAAAAGCCGCATGCACTTAAAGTCAAAGTCAGTATCCTCCAGCGCTGTGAATGGAACTCGTGGAAGCCGTAGTTCTCCTCCAGGGGTAGCAGCTTCTGAGTGTACTGCTGTCGCAACCCCTCAGCCATCAGCTCTGGCTCCTTCTTGCAGCGTGTATCCTTGCTGACCCAGCAGAACATGCTGCCAAAGAGAGTCCCAGCTGCTGTGGGGCCGACCTGCAGCTGAGACTAGGAACAGGGAGCCAAGCCAAACTGCATCTGCCCGCAGCCTGGCGGGAAGAGGCGGGGAGTGGTCTGCACTGCGCAAGCGCACCTCTCGGCCAAGGAGGTGCCCTCTGCTGAGCTGACAATTTGCTAGTACAATATCCGGGAGCTTGTTTTTACAAAGGAATAGAATTTCTCCTAAAAGAAGAAGATAAATGCATCAGCATGATCTTGAGATATCTACCATTTTAGTGACTACTGCGTGATGCCAGGAGGAGGCACCTCTGCTTTCACCAACTTAGATAATACGAGTCAGGTGTTTCTATTGAGATCATTTAAAAAAAAAAAAAAACAAAAAAACCTGAACTAAAGTAAAATTTTGGAATTATTAAAGACCAAGGAAAACATTACCACTAAAATTTCAGAGACTCGATTTATGGAGCTGTTATTTAAAATATAAGACTCTAACTAGGCGACTTTACTCTTAAGAAAAAGTTAGGAACTAGGTAAAAAGAGAAAAAAATAAATACACGCACACACACCTGTATATATAGGATAATTCATAATGGATTGCATTTGTTTCTTAATTTATCATACCTGACCTATTAATGTTTAGTAGGTAAAGTTTGATTATTTACTGTTTCAAAGTATTTTTTAAAAAGAACTTGCGATAATGTATTGGCCCAGACTCAGACCAAAAAGTGCCTTTACTGCTTTCATCAGATGGTCTGTGTTGAGACATACATTACATGGGAACTTCAAAATGCTCAAGTTTATTTAAATATCAATAATGGCCAATTTCATAGCAAACACCAAATAGTTTGATTATTTCCTTATATTTCCAACTAAATTATTCTGTTCTGAGAGAAACTTATCAAGTAGAATGAACTACTTGTAAATCTTGCTCTCATTTATGAATTTTGTTTTTCTACTACGGAATAGAGTAAAGCTATGAATCATGGGTGTTTAATTTTAACATACATTAAACTTTTATAGCACATAATGGGATTCTTCTTATGTATTTTCACATTTCCCAGAAATGACTCACTGGTATTATTTTTAGTGTACTTATAAATATCTAATAAATTCAATGAACCATTAAGAGAAAAAAATATTTATTTTCTACTACCCCAACAGTATTTTAATCAAAATGGAATAAAACAGAAAAATTGACAGACCGATGGAAATTTTATACAAATTTAGAATGTACAACACACTCTTAATTCACATAAAAATAATAAAGTGAAATGTCACTATATGAGAATTCCATTGCATTGATCCTACCTGTAAATTAAACTTTATTTTAAAAGTCCATAAATGACATTTATGCTCTGTAAAAAATTAATATATTTTAAATCAACCCTCAGAACATGAAAAATTATATCAATCTCGTGCCACAGAACTTTCTTTGATAATAGAAATATTCTGTAATTCTAGATTGTCTAACATGAGTCACTAGTTGCAGGTAACTCTGATTAGCATGACTAAGGAGTTGGCTTAAAACCAGTCAGACAGAGACTCTAAACATTCTATAAAGATTTTCCACTGAAATCCCATTCTGAGATTCACTAAGATTCTATCAAGGCAGTGTTCTCCATACCTGCATTGATTTAAACATTAGTTTGCTTGTTTAGTAAGTTTTTTGGTAAAATTTGGCCGGCAAACTTTGCGCAGAGATCTTGATAGAAATTCCTTGTTAATAGCAGTTAAAATTCACACTTTGTTTTTTCTGGAAAAGAATGAAAAGAAGTTGGTATAGGCCTAAATCTAAAGTTAGCCACCTATTGTTTCATTCTCCTTCTCTATAAAATGAGAATATTAATAATGCCAATATTACATGGTTTTTTAAGATTTGAATTAACTGATTCATAAGATTCACTTAATTTCTTCCATATAAACCCTCAAGATACATTGATCATTTTTAATATTTACCTGAGAAAGAAATAGCTCATGAAATTTTAACGTTTTCTCAATAAAGTGAAAAATATTATTAAATGTTCAGATGATGCAGGGTTTATATATTTATATTATTATATTTATGCATTTATGTAATAATTATATTAATATAACATAAACTCAAAGTTTCTATTTCTAGGAAACTTTCCTAAAAAAGTTTGCTATCTCTAAGAAAGGCTCTGTTTAATGTTGAGTTTTACCCATGTGCTCCAGGCCAGATAACAAGGAAACTATATATTTGTAATTTTACACATTGGCCCAGTGCATAGTAATGTCCACAAGGAAATAAATGGGAAGTGGAGTGATTGGAATAATGCAGGATTGTGCATGGCACTCTAATGCCATAATGGCTGCATTCTCCTTTTCAGTAAAATTATACCTGCACCAGCTATATGGTATTCGTTCTTCAGTCAGATAAAAATAATCACTGGACAATACCACAGTCAACTTTATACGGAGTTTATTAGTGAAATGTTGAAAAGGAAAGGGAGAAATTGTGGAATGAATATGCTAAAGGCTGGAACTGATTATCTAGACTGACAAATGAGAATACATTTCAATTAACATTTGCCAATTATGGGAAATCCAAATTCTACTTAATAGACACCTATATCAAATCCTTTAGGACTATAAATTAGCTCCCTGGGACACATAATTCCAGGAAAGTTTAACAGAGGCATCTATAATTGATGTGTTAGCAGTCTCGCAGGATGCCAAGGAGTGCATTTAGGTGTCACTAGGCTATTTCAGCACTACTGGAGATAAACAAATTACCCAATTGCAGATCCTATGGAATTTCACAAAAGAGTCTATTTTAAGTTTTCATATACTTTGAGAAGATTTGAGAAGAATGTATAAGATTAAAGAGTTATACAGATAATGGTAACAGATTTTATAAGGCAAGAAACACTATCACTTATTCAACTATTTTTGTCTATCAGTGCAAGCTCTTTGTCACCATAGAAACTCATAATAACATTATGAAATCATTTTATGCTTAGTGATTGCCCACATAATAACAGGTGTTAACAGCAGAGTCTAACTCTACTTAATATTGTTAGTGCAACAAAATATTTCATTTTCAAAAATATGTAGACTATAGTTCAGATGTAAACGTAGAAGAACATAATGGAAATTAAATGTAAGCTAGCTACTACGAGAAGGTAAGTGAACCCAGAAAATAAATATAAAGTTATGTATTTATTCTTGTTCTTATACCAATTAAGATATGTAAGTATTATTCTTGTATTACTGTACTATATTTATCATTTTTGTCTAAAGAATAAATTCTAACTAACTAATATGAACCTGACAACAAATAATCCTAAGTTTACTGTCAGAGAGATGATCGTGAAAAAATATTGCTTTTATTAATGAATCTCTGAAACTGACAGTATTTCGCAGATGAAAAATTTAAAAATAATTTATTTATTATATTTCCAGAAAACATTAGTTGCAAAAAAAATTGATAGTTTGAAGAAAAAGTAATTTAAAGCCAAAATAATACTTGTACAAAAATTAAAATAGATGAACTATAACCAATAGTGCCTCACATCCCTAAATATTGTCTTCTATCCCCATAATTATTCCATGAAATATTGTAACAATTGGCAAATTTTTATATTTATTCATTAGCTTAATTTTTCTTCAAATGTTTTCATATTACTTTCAGATAATAATTCCTAATAATTTAAGTTTTTACCAAATCTATATTTTTATAGAATGTTAGTGATTTTTATCTATTTAATCATGCAGATATTTTAATATTTTAAATAACAATAAAACATACATGAGTGCCTTTGTAATATGTCCATTTGAGTAGGCCAAACTGAATTTTTCACAAATCCCTTTTCTGCTAATTTCTCATTGGAATGGGTCAGATCCAGCAAGAACCTAAATCCACATCATTTTGCTTTATGACATGTAACATAGGAGTATTACAATGGCTGTACAGGAAACAATCTGCTCCTATTTGTTTAATTCTTTCCATCATGAGACTTGGACCTAATTTTGCTTCAGAATTTGAATAATACTAAGCAAATTTGGCTATAGGCCTAGAAGAGTTAATATTTTCCTTGATGGTCTGAGTACCCGGTATTTTCTCTATAACTGTGGAACTCTTAGCCCTTCAGGACCTCCAGTTTGGGGTGGCTTAAGTTTAAGGAGATGGGCAAGCCCACATATAGTTGAGCAATACAGAGTTCTTGGTTATTTCAAGAAATATCCAGTCTTAAGAACATTTAATTTAATTTGGCAGTTTTATTTATAAAGAGAATGTCTCTCTCTCTCTCTCTCTCTCTCCCCCTCCCTCTCCACATACACAGACATACACATGCATACACACGCACACATACACACACAGTAATGGCCAATAAGCACATGAAATGATGCTCAACACTAATCACTGAGGAAAAACAAATTAAAACCACAATGAGAGGCCAACTCACACCCATCAGAATGGTCACTATCAAAAGAACAGAAAATAATGGGTTGATGAGGATGCTCACATCATTGATTAAAAGAAACAAACAAACAAAAAGAAAGACAGTTCTGGTATACATTTTCATTGTTTCACTTTATCTTATTCAGTTGTTAAACATTTACCTTACCCTTACTGCACAGGACTGCCCAAAAGTTATCTTATTCAGGAAGTTTTCCCTTATTTCAGATTTTTTTTTTTTTTAGATAATTCAATGGTTTTGTATTAAATTTTTGTGTCCCTTCCAAAATTCATATGTTGAAGCCCAACCCCCAGACTATATTTGGAAATCAGGCCTGTGATAAAGTGATAAAAGTTAGATGAGGTAAAAGGTCAGCTCCCTGTTCCTATAGGGACAGTGCCCTTATAAGACGACGAAGAGACAGCAGAGCTCTCTCTCTTCCTCATGTGAGTATACGGTCAGAAGGCAGCATTCTGAATGCCAGGAAGAGGGCCCTCACTATGAATAGAATCTTCCAGTACCTGGATCTTGAACTTCTCATTCTCTAAAACTATGAGCAAAAATGTCTATTATTTAGATTACCTAGTCTATGGTATTTTTTTTTTTTTTTTTTTTTTGGTAGCAGAGCCCAAGCAGACGGTTCTCTTACCTCCCTTTTCTTAGAGCATTTACTTTACAAAACATATAATTGCAAATTCTTTCCCAACTCCTGTACACTGTATATTACTCTCCGTAGTAGTCACTGCCAGTTTTAATGTCTTTCTCAAGGACCTAGGAAACATCTTTTTTAAAATGTGAACATCGAAGGACCTAGTTCTCCTATCTTCCAGTCTCCTTGAGAGGGTAGGAGCTTTAGTGTGCTCCCTGTATTCAGTTGTAAAACTACTTCTTGTCATGAAAATATGAGAAAATTTTCTGTTGGGTAAAATCAATTAGCAAACACAGGTAGTCTACAGTCCTCCCACCCTAGCTCTTAAATTTCTCCAGTTGTTTGTTTCAATGGAGTTGAATTCAGCCCCACTCCCCTATTGCAATGATCTTGAATAAAGTTAGATACCAGTTTCAGATTTCACTCGAAAAATTCCCAAGATTTTGAACTAACAAGTATCTAAAAGTATTTTTTAAGTAATTTCTGAAGTCTCCAATTACTCTCTGACTTCACTATTTATGACTCAATTTAGGTCCAATCAATTTTTAAGATAAGATTTATGTAATTTCTTTGAAAATGTTCTGTTTTATCGCCTGGGCTATTTAAACTCCTTTGTTAAATCTAAGACATCTATGTAAGTTTGCATCCTCCCTGGGATGTTTTTTCCCAAAACATTCTATCTATCCAAGTTTTGGCTATTAAATGACCATCTAAATGGTCTACTTGATTTTATAAGTTCAGAATTCTAGGATTACAAGCTCCCATAAAAATTCAGAATTCCTGATTTTTTTCCTTTATTCTCATGAGTTTGATATTTTTTTAAAACAATATGTTTTAAATCTTTCCATGGCAATGTGATAAAGTCAACACACCACAAATTATTGACCTAAAGAAGTATGCTGGGGCATACAAGGGCATTATTATATTGAACTGGAATTCAATCTCGGACACAGGTGTGATTACAAGGGGAAAGCTGTCTGAAGATTTTTTGTTTTTTGTTGTTTGTTTGCTTTCATATGTTAGAGTAGTCCGCATCGGAAAAAATCATTTAGAAAAGTTACTTAGGAGTCCAAATTAGGTTCTGATTTTTGCACAACCAATCAAAAAATGCTGATTGTTAAATATCGCATATTTTGTTGCCTTTTTGTTCTAAGACGTCGATTAGATAATCTAAGTCATATCAAAACTTCCTCAAAATGGCCATCGCAGTGCTAAGTTGTCACTGGTAGAAGTATGCAATTTCAAAAGCTAGAAATGCTATTTAGGATGATATTGAGAATAAATGTATAAAGCATGAGTTTGAGTAGGGGTGAGGACTCAGCTGAAACCTGTGAGAGCAGAGACAGGTGGAAAAAATATGTTGCTTTTACATCTTGGGTGTCTATATTCTGACCAAATGCCAACTGTCACCATCCAATAAGACTTACTTTCTGCACTTCCTACTAGATGGAATAAACAACTCAATTTTCAGGGAAACAAAGAGAAGAAAGAAAAGTCTTGAGTAGTGATCCAAAGCAAATTTATCCAAGGCACACTAGTATGTTGAGATATTCTACTTCTTAGTCTTTGGGGTCAGTTCATGTTGTCAGGATTCTTGATCAAAAAATTCACAAATATAAAAAGGAAACAATAATAGAAAATAAAGATATAGGCTAGATTTCACTAAGGGACATATGATAATACAATGTGATCAGATTCCTAAATTATATACTTAATCTAAGGAATAAAAATAAACAGTGACACAGGGTTTAAGAAAAACTTTTGAACTTACATTCAACAAAATATGTCATTCTTAAAGGTTTGGTGGTTTCTAACAGCTGGAAGTAAAAGAGTGTCACATGTGAGCACTACTAATGAGTCTACTAAGAAAGGACAACCAAGGACACACCAGTGTCACCACCAAAACCAAATTTATTACTGTGATGTGTCAAGAGAGAAAGCAGCACAAATTTTCCTTACAAATGACTCTTATTTCTTTTGAATATATGCGGAAATGTTTCCTGTGGTTTTATGTCACCAGGGGTCTAGCTTATAAAGTAACATTTTCGAGGTGGCCTAACAATGGTTTCTGACTGTAGCAGGTTATGGATTTATTATGCACAAGCATCCTAAAAAAAAAAAAAAAAAAAGGAAGGAAGAAAGGAAGAAAGGAAGGAAGCAGGTAAGGGTAGAGGGAAGAAGATTAGTGGTTATTATTTTACAACATTTAAAGGCCAACAAACTTAATGATAATGTTGTTACATTTGCTTTTTATTGGTAATCTTACACTCATTGATGGGTTATTGAATTTCTAGTTGCGTTTTAAAGGAATAACATGTATCTTCTAAAATAGATTTGCCTAACACTTGGTATAGAGCTGAGGTTTGACCATCTTTAGCTCATCTTTTAATTCATGGGACATTTGAAGAATCTCTTAAAATTCTCCATTACTGTTGGAGCAGTACTTTGGTTAGTGGGTGATAAAAAGAAATCTATAGATGTAACAGGAAGTTTGAATCAAAGCCAATCTTCAGGTATCTGGGTAGCCACTTGTTATGATTAGTGTTTCATCTGCATGTAGCCAATGAGAATGATGTGTAGATTAGAAATTGCTCTCATCCCATTTCTGGTAAACCTCACTTTCTGACTATTTCAACAAGGAGAGGACAAATTTTATCCATGAGAATGTGATTTTCAATCTTTTATAAATTGTGAATGCAATATCTTATCAATAAATCTTTAGTTCAAGCAACGTAGAGTCCCAGCACTGCCTTACATAATTTTTTCTACTATATTACTGTCCAATTATCATAAAGACCCCAAAACCAAAGTAAATAGTAAAACTATAAAAAATTTCATGTCAAAATCTCATTTCTACATAATTTTGAGATAATGATAAAATTACTTAAAAAAATTATTAAGAAAAATGTGGAAAATATCCCTGGAAATAGACTTTTTTTGATATATCATCTAAATACGTTGGAATTATTGTCACTGTAACTTCAAAGCATTTGATATTTCTAAGAAAAAATGATAATTTCAAAGTATGTCCACATTGATCGATTATGAAATTTAAGAAATTTAAATACATTTGAGATCTTTAGAGAGAAAATTCTTTCAGGTAGTTGTTATATAAAATATTCTGAAATGTTTTTATTATTACTTTTTTGCATATTAAAAGCTGAGTACAATCATATTTATGGCTTTATGTAGAGAGTTTTATTGTAGTAATGTACCATTTTATTGTCCATTTAATGATGTTTTTATACTTTATAATTTTAGCAAATTTGGCATATTTGTTAGTATTTGCCTTCAAATACTTTGGTATTTGGCATCCTTTGATCTGCCCTTTTTGTGTTTCTATGTTAATTCTGTAGTAGTAAATCATTAAGGAAAAAATACTTAAATTTATTATTTATTTGTGAACAATTAGCAGATAATAATAGTATTTTTACTATTGCTATTACTTATTATGTCAAAAACTATTCACTGGACATTAATTATAGGTCTTTAAATGTGAAACAATAAATAGATAAATAGACTGATTGGATTTCATAAGTAAAGTGATGTCTTGGGAAATGATAATGATAAAGTAAAAATGATTTTAAAAAGTTTTCATTAACTCATTACATTTAAGCTGAACAACTTTAAATAAAAATAAGATTTTCAATAATATCTAATATGCAAGGCCTGCTAGATCTAAAGGCACTAGTGACTATTCGTTTTCTTTATTCCCAGGGAAATGTGACACACAGATCTGCTCAGGTGTGTACATATGTGTACATATGAGGTTGGTCAGGAGGCTTGTGGACCTTCTTTTGCTTAAGTTTGAAATGGGCTTCATTTTCCCCAAGTGTCAAAAACTGGTTATTTACAGTAACATGCTCAACTCTCTCCACTTCCCACTCTCTCTCATCTCTCCCTCTCTATATGTATACCAGACAGATGCTCCTCAACCTATAATGGGGTTACATCCTGATAAACCCATTGCAAGTTGAAAATATTGCAAGTTGAAAATGCATTTAATACACCTTACCTACTGAATATCATAGCTTAGCCTAAATGTGCTCGGAACATATACATTAGCCTATGGTTGGGCAGTTAGCTTGCATTTCATCTCAAGAGTAATCTCTTTTCTCCTCACCAGAAGCAGAAGACATAGATGGGCACTTTGTAGACACGATGAGATGAAAAAACACAAAACACAGTATCCCCAAAACACTGACAACACAGTACACTATAGAGTATTAGTTGTTTTCTCTCGTGATCTCGTGGCTAGCTGGGAGCTGTGCTTCATTGCCACTTCCTAGCATCACAAGAGGATATGCACAGCCCTAGCCCAGGAAATGATTCAAATTCAAATTTCGAAGTATGGTTTCAATTAAATGCAAATCAATTTCATACTCTCATGAACCTCCAAAATTGTAAGTCAAACCATAGTAAGTCAAGAACTTGTATGTGACCTCTCTCTTCTCTCTCTCTCATCTCTATCTCTAACATCTCTATGTTTATTAATATATTTATCAGCTATCTAGCAGCCATCTACCTATCTATCTTTCTATCTATCATCCATCATCTATCATTTATCTATCCTCTATCATTAATCTATCCATCTATCATCCTAATCTATCTATAGAGAGAAAAGTCCTAAATTGAGCTTTTAAAAAATAATTTCATCACCGATAATGAAATTTATCCATTAATTAATGATAATCGATTTTTTTCTCTTGCTTAACCATTTTCCTAATTAATTGTAAATTTACCTTCTCTATGCCTCTCCATTTGTTCTCTAACATTTATTGCCAAGTTTACCATTTTAATTAAACCTCATCATTTTGAGTTTAGGCTCTTTTTGTAATCTGCTGTCAACTCTCAATGCTTTTACCTTTAATCTATCTTTCACATTACCAACAAAGGTTTATATTTGCATCATGTATCAATGATAAAGCTTAATATTCTTAGAATACTTATATGGATATATAACATCTGATCCCATTCAATTTAATTATTCAGTATGATTTTATATATTTTCTTCATTTTGCATCTTATGCTCTAGTCATATTATTTAGGTTTTGCTACCATAGCATTTATTTAAATCCAGTGAATGATTTCCAGAGGGCCAAACTACTTCTATCCTTAATATCTTATGTAGTTTTACACTTGTGTGTCTTGGCTTTTTCATCTTGCTAGTAGACTTATTCATTGATATTCCTTGAACAAAATTCTTTAAGTTCAAGCTGTAAAAATGTTCATATATCTTGACAAAATTCATATTCCCTCTTCTACACACCCACTGCACCATTGTATCATGTTCTATTTTCAATTATGGCATTCCCTACTGTACTTTTACTTGATCATTTCTTTTCGTCTCCATTTTCTAAGAGTCAGCAATTCAATTGGATCTATCAGGATAGATGTACACCCTAGACACTTCTGAGAATATGCAAAATGCTCAAATTTATATTTTTTACAAAAAAAATTGTTCAAAGGAATCTGTCCATATACAAATTATTTCAAATAACCAAGTAGGATGAACTTTTTGGAATGTAACCCTTTCTAATTAACAGTAGTGATTGATCCTATAAATTATATCATTTTGAATATAACTTTTTTAATGAGAGCTTCATCTTTAACAGCAAAATGGAAAGTGATCTTATGTTTTTATTCCATATATAGTATTTCTATAAATTCCTCTTTTATCATTAAATTGTATTAAAGTAAAGGAGAAATTGATCATCTATATGTGACTGTATATCTTCATTTTTAAGAAATTGGTATTACTATTAAATATTACTATTTAATATTACTATTGCTAATATTATTTTTTTTTTCCTTTTCAATATCACTGCAGTTATCTGATAAACAATGCCATTTATAATTGCTATCAGCCCAGCAGGTACCAACTTGGCTGGTATTCTTGGTGGTGTGACTGCCCAACTGTAAACTCTCAAAATTTAGTCAACAAACTAAGAAAAAGTGAAAGCAGGCATATGAGTCCTAGTTATAGTATGAAAACATGCACTTGCAGGAAAAATTAAGTATGAGCTTCGAAGCATAAATATGGATGTCAACAACTTGGAAGTTTTCTGGAAGAAAACTCTTCAAGAGAAAGCACTTAAAAAAAATTACAGTGTTTTCAGAACTCTTTATTAGAAAGAGATGATACTGTGTGGAAAAAATATCAGTGTCGATGGCTTTGACCTAAAAAGTAATTCAGAAAAGTCAGACTCCGGTAAAGAAATTTTGAAAGAACTTAACCCTTTTATTTTTTCTTATTATTTCTGTATTTAATTTTAAAATGACATATTCTTCATATCTATATCTAAATAAACAAAATACCTTTTTTAATATGAACATTTCTTTAAATCAATATGTTATAATGAATACTATATGGTAATAATACCACAGACTTATTAAGCACTTATTAAGCTATTCATTATGGCTACAGTTCAGACTATAGCTGACATTCATATTAGTTACTTAAGCTTAAAGTCACATTTTTATTATTGTGATACAGATATAAAACACACACTTGCACAAACTAACAAACATACATACACATACATACACAGAAATGGATATTTTAAACCTATTTCAGTAAGAATTTGGTTCAGGAAGATCCTAGTTTTTTATTGCAATTTTCTAATGATGTCCTCGTTCTTTAATTTTTAGAATTAATATTTACCTTTAAAAATTGTCCATCAGGTTCAATGTTTATTCTCATAATTGTCTTTCCAACTTCTAATTCTAATTGCAAAATCAAATATTTTGGGTAGTTTAATTATCATTGTTCTTAATTTTAGTGACATGATAGGTTTTGTGTATTTTTTTATTATTATTTTCTAAAATCCCTATTGATTCCCAGGGCTTTTTGGGGAAAATTTTCTTTTTATTCAGAATC
>NW_011888808.1:6780215-6793292 GCF_000151845.1 Pteropus vampyrus | reverse complement strand
TTTGTGTATTTTTTTATTATTATTTTCTAAAATCCCTATTGATTCCCAGGGCTTTTTGGGGAAAATTTTCTTTTTATTCAGAATCTAACTCATGTTTTTTTTTTCTTTCTGTTGATTTGAGGTTAAAATATTATCTCCAAAATTTAGGCATATATTATTGTGGAAAAATTCATAACCTTTTAATATATACCTTCAGCAATATTTTGGGTTCTTTTATGCTACTTCAATTATTTTTATGTATATATTGGCAATTTTTTATAAAATATGTCTTTACTTGAAGAAATATATAATAGAGAATTATGTACTTCATAGAAGGTGAATGAGAACCTTTATTTTTCAAGTGAGAAATTTTCATTTAGAATTCGTTTATTATGTTTTAGCTAATGTATTATACCATTCACATATATTTCAGAGGAGATCCTCTGGTATTTTTCATTGCTTCAAAATCAGCAGTGGTTGGTTCTTTAGTTGCGGCAGAAACTGCTTGTTTGTTCTCCAACTTTTATTTTCTAGACAGAGCCAGATTTAATTTCTGACTCTCCCTGCAGTTCTGGTCATGCGACTGAGTTGTGGCAAATAGAATGTCATCAGAATCTAGACAGATCACTTCTACACCTGGCCCCAAATACTTCCCATGTGTGATTGTCTACCTTCTTTATCTGACATGCTGGCTAAATTCAGAAGATTCAAACTTCTAAAGCAGGGTGGACCAAATAGGGGAAGTTGCATTGGTCCCTGAATGACCATATGAAAGGTCATCCACTCATCAGAAAAAGCCATTTGGGACTTTATATAAGTAAGAAAGAAATTTCTATTGCATTAAGCCAATGGATTTAGGAGTTAATTTATTTTAAAAAATAATAAAAATAGCACTTTTCTTACTAATATAAATAGACTAAATTATTCTAAATTTTTTATCTTCACAGAATTATGTGTGCCTTCGATCTTCTCCTTGTTACTTGTAGCTCACCAGACATAAGGGGTGGGAATAAGCTAATCCAGTTTAGACTCATTCAACAGAGACACTAATAGAAAACAAAAGGAAAAACAAATCTAAAATAATTTTAAAATGCAATATTATAAAGTTTTAAAATATAAGATATTTATAGTCTAGACCCAGACTCCTTAGCTAGTATAATTTGCCAGCAACATGGGTAATTCTATGTAAAATAGATGGCTAAGTCTATCTATATAACAATGTCATTCAATCATTTTCAAATTAAAATTTAATAGCACTGGTTTTTTTTTTTTTCATTTAGAATTCTCAGATCTTTCAAGAACTTAGTTTCTTCTTTCATGTTGAAGTAGCGATTGCTTATGTAAAATTATTTTAAGAATATTTAAATATGCCAATGATATCATATCCAACAGTTATACTTCTTAGATAAATAATACTCTCATACCACACACAAAAAAGAACTTAGTTTCTTGTCTGCTCTTCGACCATGGAGATATTATTAATTTCTCTTCTGACTCACAGTTGAGCTGTATTTCTGCTCAGCCACTGACATCCATTAATTATTTTCTGATCTCCATAATTGATTGCAGCTATGGGCATACTATATTATTAAATGGTCTTGAGATTCTTCCCCTATTCTTTTTAATGTGACTTGAATATTACAACTGAAATAATTATAGCTAATAGGCAGAAACCTTATATTCACAATGCAAATAAACTAATAGGCACATTGTTTGTGATGGTTAATTTTACATGTCAAAGTGAGCCACACAGTGGACAGATATTTAGTTAAACATTATTCTTGGTGTTTTGGATGAGTTTAACATTTAAATTGTTAAAGCAAACAGATTGTTCTCCCTAATGTAGATTGGCCTCATCAAATCAGTTGAAGGTATGAATTAAAAAACAAACAAACAAACAAACTGAACTACCCCTAAGAAAGAGAAAATACTTCCTACCTGATAGCCATCAAACTGGGTCATTGGCTTTTCTCCTGACTTCATATTTGAACGGATCGTTGGCTCTCCTTACCCATCAAGCCTGATGGCTTTGGACTAGAACTACACTACGGGCTTTTCCAGTTCTCAAGACTTCAGACATTTATTGGAATTAAATCATCAATTCTCCTGGATCTTCAGCTTGCTAACTCACTTGCCAGCCTCCATACTCATGTGAGCTAATTCCTTAATACACACACACACACACACACACACACACACACACACACACACACACACACACACACACATGTCCTATTGGTTTTGTTTCTCAGAATAATACTAATACACTGTTATAACAAAATATTCCTTGGAAGAACAATTAGAATTCATAAAATGAGAAGAGCAAATTTCTTTTTTTTGTAAAACAGGTATTTATAGAACCAGACAGTAAGATTAATTTAATTCTATCAACAGAGTAATAAAGAAGATAATAAAGTTCTCTTGCTACTAAAATATTAAAAGTGTTGTGATTATCTAAGAGATTTTAGGCTAGTGGAGGAAATCAGACATTTCACTAATTAGCTTCCATAAACAAAAAAAGCTATTAGTAGAAAAGAGAAACACAAAGGAAGTATATATTTTTTTAAATTCCATTATTGCAATATGTTTGTAATTTTTTTTATTTCAAAATGTCGAGTTAAATGTAATACCACCTGAATATCTATCATTGCAAAAATTAAATGTTTTGTTTAATTTTATTCAACCACTTGACAAATATTGATTTAATGCCTGCTAAATGCTGGGTACTGAGATTACAAAGGCACTTGAAATTTTCTAGTGGCCAACAGACATATGAAAAGATGTGAAACTTCAATTCCATTTTCAATATTCTTTTGACTAAAGTAATTCATCATCGTTCCCAGAGTTTTACGTTTTTGTTCTAAAGGAGAGATGGGAAGAAGAATCTGGGTTCAGGCTCTGACTACAGTGACCACTGTTCACCCTGCCCCCAAAAGCCTTGCCAGGAGTGAGAATTTCTCAGAATTTTCACAATTTTTTTTTTTTTGTAAAAAATTGTTATTGTCCTTGGAGAAGAGCCTGAGAGAGATGAAAATTTCTCCAGTTTATATGGCATTAAATTTTTCTATAATATTCCTCTGGTTACTCTTATTGATTGACTAAACCTTTTCCTAGAATTCTTTTTACTGTTCAGCAGCATATGTCCTAGGTGAGCTAGTACCAGCATCCTCTATTAGGAAGTAACTATCTTTTCTTAGGTTTCTGGTTAGTCAGCCACCCTGTGACCTCAGTTCTTTGATGGATACAAGAAAATTTGAATTCGCAGACTGTCCGGTGTTTTTTGTATATTTGTTTACTTTTGTTGCTGTTGTCGTAAGAGTGGGACTGATGCTGTTTAAAGATTTTTACATCCTACATGGAATCCAAAAGTAACACACTCAGCTCTTTACTCATGTTTTGTAAATTTTCAGCATACAGCTTTGCTGTAAAAATTTAGCTCAACTCTGGTTTAGTCAAATGATATAAAGCTCCACCCAATACGTTTCTCTTTCTACTTGAGTTGATTTTTCTCGAAATTCCGTATAAGACCAACAACAACAACACTATTGGTATTGGGAGGAATGAGACTAGAAGTAGATAACTTTGGAATGAGCCCACATAAGAAAAGTTCAGAATCTTAATGAAGAATGTGATAATATGGATGGAAAAGAAATGGTGGGTTCAAGAGGAAGAAGAGACTTAATTTAATAATTTATTTACTTCTGAGATATTAAGTAGACAATGAGAAAGATACCTTTGTTTTTTCTTTGTGTGACTATGAAGAGTGTGAAAGTCTTACAAATAGCAAGTTACACATGTGTGGTAATAAATTTTGAGAAGAAAATTAATAGACATTGAGTTTGTTTTTCTGTGTATGCACTGAGCTATTGTCTTTCAGATCATTTTATTTAATCTTCACAATTACCTTTTATTTTGATCACACTTTTGCAAATGAGGAAACTCAGCCTTAATGAAATTAAGTAGCATGGACACTACACGGCAGAGCAAAGAACATACTGTATCACATTGTAGGGCTAGATACTTCTGTGGAGAGCTGTACTAGGCATTTTAGGATGTTGGCTTCTACTCATTAGATGTTATAGCAATTACTCCTTCAGCTCAGTTTTGAAAACCAAAAGTATCTTCAGATGTTGCCAAAAGTCCCCCAGGGGAGGAGAGGATTTGCTCAGTTTTGAGAATTATTGATCTAATTTCCCTTATTTCAAACCTTATGCTATTAGCCACTATTATATATTGTCTCCTATAGTTTAGTGTATATCATTGATTTTTAAATTAATAGACTATGAATATTACAACTAACTATAAATGGGGGCAAAGGTATAAAATATATTATAAATAATGTCAGAAATTTGGGAAAATAAGTGAAATTTTCTTGATCTGATGGTAATTTTAATATTTCTAGCATATGCCTAATTAGTGACACTAAAGAATTTCACCTAACCTATTTTGTTTCTTATTAGATTTTATTAGCACAATTAAGTTGTTCTTTAAAACCTGCAGAAGTCTATCTGTCTTTATTCTTAAGGCGGGCACCTCTTTTTTAAGGTTATTTTATGAATCAATAATTAATCTTCTAAATATAGGTACTTTATGCTAAAGATCATTTGCCATATTTAATTAAAGTAAAACTGTTACATTTATATTGCCCACAAGATACGTGGCTTACATTTAAATTAACATTATAATGTGTTGTGATTTTCCTCAAAATAAAATGATGGATGAAGACATGACATCTGTTAAGATGCCAACAATAGTATTTGTACCTATATTTTTAATAAGCTTCAATTAAACATCCATTCTTGGTCTGAATCAGAGATCTACAGGTTTCAAAAGAGATCACATAGAAAAGTATTAAATTGGGAGAAAAAGTTTAAAAAATGCTAAAAATTTAAACATGAGAGGAAATTATTTGTCTATTGATCTATGGAATCTCAAGTTGGTTTAACATTGAGAAATTAGAACACTAATTTAAATATTATTGAGGAAAAAGCCAACTAGGCATCGGTTAAAGGAAAACAAATTTGGGATGCCTGTGGAAGTCTAGTTAATTAGGTAATCATAATATATTATCATGCAAGATTAAAACTAAGATATTAAGTAATTAATGTATTATTGTTTGGCTGTTCAGAAATAAAACAAGGTCTACTTACTGGAGAACCAAAGAAATACAGTGAAAATATGGTGTATACAAAGAATACATTTTATTATTTTGAAGTTTTGAAGTTAAATTGCCTTTGCAGTCAGATATCTGTACATTGAAAATCAAGATCTAATAAAAATTGATAACTAGAGGAACTTGGAAGGGCTTTAAACTACAGCTTCGTTATTGATGAATAGAGATGTCCATATCGGTCTTGTAATACTTCTAAAAGAATTAAGAATGTATTGTCCTTATTTAAGGCTAATATTGGCCTTAGGTTTGGTGGGAGTGTAGGGTAGGAGATGATAAGTATAATTGCAGTGATTATAAGTGTTCAAGACAAAGGATGCAAGTAATGCATTACATTTTTTCAAGTACTTATAGGATGGGTAAATATAAAATATTAGATATATGATGACAATATAATTTATATTCCAAACTGAGAAACATTTTTAATTCAGGAAAAAAAAATTGAGTAAGTACAATATAGAAAGACTATTTTAATCCATTATGAACAATTATTAAAGCATGCTCAGTCTTCTTTTAGCTATATTCCCACCTATTTCTCCTTCCCTGCCCTCAAATGTAAATGCAAATGTTAATGTAAAACAAATATAAGTTAGAGAATCATTTTATTTTAAATATGCTAGCCTCTATATAAAAGATAGTTACTTTAAAAAACATAAGGTGTAGCCTCAGCCCCAATAAAATTATCACATCAAAACAATAAACACCTCTTCAATATCAGCAAATATGGAATCATCGTTCACATGATGCACTGCATTATAAATGTTTTTAATTTCTTTTCTTAAAAATAGTCTGAGGACAAATCTAAGTGAAACCTGTGCACGTAATTGGATGATATGACTCTCAAGTCTCTTTTTCTGGACATATTTTTATTCTTTATTTTTTGAAAAAAATTACAATAATTTGCACATAGTGAATTTCACAGATCTTACTTGTACATTTAATGAGTTTATATAGAGAGAGATCTATATAGATTTGTCTATTATTTAGATGTATAACATTACCTTGATTAAAAAATGTTTTAATAGTTTATTAGTTTTAAGTGTTTTTGTTTTATTTGTTGTGTTTTGTTTAATTTGTGAAGGTTATCACATGATTTTTCTTATATTATTATGATCGATTATATTAAAAGTGAATACTATTGAAATCTGGATTTCTAGGGTAGTGGAAACTTGATTTAATCATGATTTTTTTTTTTTTGGCTCTTTCAATATGCTACCGAATTCTGTTTGCTATTTTTTATTTAATTTTATTTAATTTAATATGTATTTAATATGTATTTCTGAATACATATTCATAAATGATCATGATATAAGGCTTTCTTTTTTGAGTAGTTTTTGACAATTTGGGGAAACAATTTTATTGCCTTATCATAAAACTAATTTGGAAGTTTCACTTCTTTTTCTATGCTCTGGAATAGATTAAATATAGCATTAGAATTAACTGATTTTTAAAGGTTTTATAATACTTCAAAGAATAAATACAGGCACAATTACTAAGTATACCAATTCCATAACAATAACTAAGACATGATGGAATTAATAATGCATGAAAAAATCATATGATTTAATTTCTAATAACTAGCCATATTTATAAACATTCTTGAATGTAATTTTCTTCAAAATGACCACTTCAGAAATATACAAGTGCTTTTTTATAATTGCTTGTTAAAATGTTATTTATGTCATTTTGCAAGCAAATGTGTTTGCATCTTATTTTAAAAACATGCTCATCTATTTATATATATAATACTTTTATGTTAACAGATTTCTCTGAGTTGGTTATTTATAATTAATTCTATTATTTCATTCCTTTATTTGTGGATACATACATTAATTCTATACATTCTTTACCAGTACTCTGTTATGATCATGTGGTAAGCACAGTTAAGGTATCAGAATAAAAGTTTAAAAAATATTCCCCATCCCCCACTTTGCAGAAACTAATAGTAGTATGATACAAATCCATAGGCAATGTATAGCTCCTGACAGTAGGTGAAAAACATAATAATACTGTATTTCAAGTATCATATACTAATGAAATGATCCTCAGAAATGGTAATAATTTAATCAGCTTGTCTTATGAGATACTCTGCAGACACCAAATTCAAGGCTTTAAGAAGTTATAATGCTACATCTTTTAAATTTTCAGCATGAAGTTGAATATGTATTAAACCTTATTTTATTTTTAATAATGTACTGAAAGAATACTCTCAAAGTATTTAAATGTGATTGCAAACTCAGGAATGATATCACATGATGATGAAAATCATGGTTCTTAAATTCATTTGGCTTAGGTTATAATAAAAGCTCCATCAAACTTAATTACTCTAAAGACTTTGGACAAAGTATTTAACCTCTCCAATCCTTTCACTTCCAATGAAGAAAAACATGACTCTAGTAAAAACTAGAGTATAGAGCTAGTGTGAGGATTAAATATTCCTGTCCCCTAGTAAGCAGTCAAGGGGTTGCTATATTTTTTTAATAATTAAAAAAAGGCAAATGACTGATAAATTTAAGCTCCTTATTCTAAGACCTCTTAAAACCCTAGGATTTCTTTTTCTTCAGAGTACTCTGCAAATTCAATTGATATTTACTAAATTGTCAACAACAAATTTGGTTGCCTTGGGCACATTTCCTAGTTCAAACCCCTCAGACAGCCCATTTGAAAAAAATTTCCTGTAAGGCAGATATTTCAGATCTAGTCAGTACCACACACTTTGAAAGTGTACACCTTAGTTATATATCCTAAGTTTGTCTGACTATCTGGGGTGGATACAAACCATACTTTTCTCTTTCTTTTCTTGATACTCAAGATCCCTAAGGCAGGAATTCACTGCTTGCCTCCTCATTCACTCCCACCATGAGGCCCATCGTTTATCCATCCACCAAGGGCCTTATTCTCCAGCTGTACCTCCATCTAAGAGATGGAGAGCATAAGGATTATTTTAATTCATTATGTAATTTTTTTAAACACAATTTTTATCCTTACAGAGAAAACATGTTCTCCCATCTAGCTACATCAGAAATAAGATGGTACTTCCATTTTCATTTAAAACCTATGTCTATTAAATGAAATTCTAATTAATTAGAATTCTTTAGGGAGGAGTAATAATAAATTAGGTTCCCCTGGACCTCCTACACTGTAGAAATTAATTAAATAACAAATTAAAAATGCTTTTTCACATTTTCGAATCAGGTTTACCACTTTGCAATTTTTTCCAGTAAATTACTTTCTATACCGTTGCTTTCTTACCATTGTAACTATGTTAGAATTGAACTCCTCAACACATGATTTCTAAATATCTTTTGATGTAATCATTCCACACAGAAAAAACTTACCCCTTTTAATAGTCTGACCCCTGTGAATATTCTGAAATTTATTTCCAAAGGCTCCACAGAATGTCTCATGGGATTAAACATCAGTTGTCAAATTAGAGACTGACTTCATAAATCATTCTCCATAGTTCTTGAATTTATCTTTTTAATTTTTGTTTTCTGCCTGTTCCACTTTTATATCCCTCATTCCTGCTCTCTAATACCACTTTGGAAATAATTTAACTACATGCAAGCCTTTAACTCAGGAGGAGCAGTCATTGGCCAACATAAGGTGTCACTTTAAAAAAGTCCTTTTAATCCAAAAACATCAATTTTTTTTCCACTAAGAAATATTTTGATCACTTATATTTTATGATTATTTCTTTTCAATTGTTCTGGAGTCCTCTTCATCACAATCATGGTTTAGTTTGCTGCCTCTTAAAAAATTTTACTCATTATTATGTAAGGTAACATTTATTTAGAACTATGATTAACTACAAACAAAATAAGTTATATTTTAGTCTACTGGCTAAATGGAATTTCCAATCTAAAAGAGTAAAAATTAGTGGGTACTTAGTACTTAGTCTTTCTCTCTGGTAGTTCTTTGTAATTGTGCTTAATTTAGAGTAATCCTACTTTCTAGACTCATTACATTTAACTGATATTCTAAACGTTATGGTTCATGAGAAACTACAGTTTAGCTGATGGATTTAACCACCTTTTTGTTTATTTGTTTACTTACAATGGGCTTAGCACTGAAAGATTTGTATAGGAAACTATACCTCCCATATTATATTATGCCTTTATTATTCTTCTTTCTATTTTCACACCCTGCTATTTTTGACATCTAGAATTTCTCTGAGGTTGCTGAACACGGTTGTAATCACCGGGATCAAAGTATTAGCTCAGCAAAGGAGTTAGAGAGGCACCGCTGCCCATCTTGTTGATTAGAATAGATCTAGCATTTTTGATCTCTTCCTATTTGCTAAGCACTGCTCTAAGTCCTCTGCATGCATTATCACATTCAATCCTTGTGCCAACTAGTATAAGCCCCACTTTACAAATGAGGAAATGGAGACACAATAAGAGTAAATAATGTGCCTCTATGTCATATAGTTAATAAAAGATCAATCCTTAAACAAAACAATACAGCCTGAGTTCTGATTTCAAAAACAGTATGATTCTAGAGCTTATGTTCATTACCACTATCTTTCATCACTATCTTATTGGTAACATTTATTGAACGCTTATTGTAAGTCAGGTACTTTTTATTACTATTTAGATAATTTTTAACAAAATAATGTATAACAAAATTTCTGATATCTCTTATATACTAGGAAATATATTAAGCGCTGGCTAACATGGGCACTGAGAAAAATGGGGTGAATTCCTCTACATTTATGTGTACTTAAGAACCATGCAACTCAATATTTAATTCACTCCTCACCATTCCTACCATCTTCTCATTTATTTTTCAAATACGCTAAGCTAACCAGACAACATGCCTCCATGTTCCACCTCTCTAATTCATTCTCCAGCCCACGGTCAGCAATCTTTAAGTGTCACACACACACACACACACACACACACACACACACACACGCACATACACACACACAACTTATGTTATTCCCCTGAAATTGTGCAATATCTTGTCATTTACATTTGTCTTTAGAATAAAGTCAAATTTTCTTTGGGAATATGGGTATAAGGGCTTCAAATCTAGTAAATTGGATGACTTTTATGTGCCAATTCTATAACATATGTATTTTCCACACAAAAAGCAATAGTTGTACTAATATTCAGTACTGTCAAATTATAATTATTATCCTTTATGGCTAAGTGGCCATAAGAAGATACAAAAGCTATTCACTTCTCCCCTTCTGCCCTTAGCTGAATGAATCATTTTGAATCTTTAGCTTATTTCTTATGGCCTAATTTTTGCATGTTAAATTTATAAGTTTACTTATAAACCTTCTTCTACATTACTGAATTATATATATGGGGGTAAATGAAAAGGCCGTTTTCTTATTATTTAAATCACTTCTTCCACACACATGTAAGAATTTTCTCCTAACCAGTGTTCCAGCTTCCTGATTCCCTTTGGTTAAGCAAAAGGTGTTTCATTAGCTGCTACTGTGAAGAAGGAAACTCATGGTTTTGTTCTATGTGTCATAATATCTCCACTTCCATCTAAGGAATCTTTTATATCTTCAGCTCTAATCAGTAAAAGATTCTTTGCAGGCCAAAGATGTTAAGAATCTCTTACTCTGCTGTCACATTCTAGAGCACATATGGGAAAGAAGAAAAAGACTTAAATAAATACGGTCAGCCTAGACACAAGAAAAGATGTGAAATGAGTAAGCAAACAACAGTAGGTATTTTTCAGAGCATATAAAAAAAGAAGTCTATCTACCTCCAATGTAGCCATTGATAAGGTTTTACTAGGATAATTTTGAGTAATGATTTGGGATAATCTGAAAAGAATAACATAGTTCCTGATTCAAGAGCATGATTATCTCTGTACGGAAAATAATGAAGTCAAGCATGGCCTAAGACATCAAAATAGAGGGTCAAGTTCACTTGAAAGAAAGAATAAAATTCATCATGAGCTAAAACAGAACCTGTCTGCTTAGTTATATTGCTTAATTATTCTATTGTTTGTCTTTATTAAAAATGAAAACATAAGTGAATTTTACCATGTATTATTATAATTATATTTGAAACAGAAAAATGTTAAATATTTCTTGTCAATGAATAATTTTAAACATCTTCCACGTTTTTCCCTAAACTCCAAAGATAAAGAATTCCAACCTTAAGTAGACCTTAACTGATATTTTCAGTAGATGAGTTAGTCAAAAACTGAAAAATCACCCACTTTTCAAAAATTTTGATTCATGAAGCTAATATATATTTAAGTTGCATTTCCACTAATTCTTATAATTGTTGAATAAAATGTTTAGTCTGCTTTTCAGTGTCGTTTGAGCATAAATGAACAACTAAGAAAATCTACAGTGCATACTTTCATATAATCATGAAAATATATACTATAAGCCATGAAATGTTTGTACAGAGAATCCTTCTTTTAAAAATGTTTCAGAAAATAAGTCCTGTTCTGTTAAAATCAAAAGCTAGTTCCTTATCAAATGGCAAAAAGTAAGACTATTCAGTAGGATAGGATAGGAAAGAAAAAAAAAATGTTATTCAGTAAAATCATCAGGGGGATTTAACATGGGCAGCAACTCTTGTAATTACTTTTATGACTTTCAGATAGAAAATCAGAGATACCTTGGCTATTATTATATCTGTTTCTAGTCTAGTTTTATAAAGTTCAAGACTTCTGGATTATATTTTATTGGAAAGGCAATATAGTTTCAAGTGCAATAACTACTATTAATAATAATATTTTCTCTAGAGATTGATATAGAAACATAATAGCAAGCACAATACACAACATAGTTTGATGCATTTTTCCCATTAGAGTTACTTGCACTGACTATAATAAGCTGATATATAAGAAATTGGGTTTTATTTACTTATTTTTGTATTCTATAATGAAGCCACACTCTTTGAATGCAGTAATTGTTCATTTATTTATTTAGATAACAATTGATCTCTAGCAATAATAAATCTCTGACTATCCTGATATAGCAGGGAATAAGCTATCGCGAGGCAGCATTATTAAGTCAAAAATGTTTTTTAAAGTTTTTTGTCCTTCAAAATTGAACATATTAAATTCTCTTTTAAGATAGAAAAATATAACTGTGATATTAATATAATTTGAAATGATTTAAGTCAATGATTTTAATGCATGCCTCTATGTTAAAAATTAGTTGTACAGGGAGATTCAGGGCCAATCAGTTTTATCTGAAAGTGTTGACTCAAGTGTATACATCAGCTTCAATCCAATGCAAAATTTCGTCCTTCATAACCAATCATCGAATATGACTCGCCCCTTCCTAATACACTCTTCCCATTTGAGAAAATATTTTTTAGCTAATTCCACCAGATTTTTTAAATGGATATGGAGTAAAGAATTAGCTACATGAGCGATATCCTTTTTATTTTACAATATTCAATTATTCTACGATATCAGTTATTCTAATTTATGAAAATTTACACAATAGACACATTTTAAACATTTGAAAGTTGATGGGAATATAAAGTAGAATTTAGTTAAATACATTACAAATAAAAATAACTAATCTAATAATTTCACTCAACTAGTGTAGTGTCATGTAGCCATCTCAAAACTTTAGTCTTCTGTTATCTTTGATAAGCCCAACTTTGTATGACTTTGAAAAAGTGACATTCATTTACACTTTTCAGAGAAAATAAGACACCAGATAAGAATGGAACTCTATTCTTGCCACTAAGCTTATACATTTTCCTGAATCTCTGACTGTCTCTCTTAGTTCCTAAACCTAGTCCATTCATCTGGATTACCCTCCTAGGAGTAGGATGTCTGTTTTTGAAAAGTTATTAACTTTCTTCTACCATTTCTTCTTAATTAGATCCTTCCCATAAAGAGTTAAGAATACACAGTCCTTTCATCTTCAAAAAATACTTTGTTTGTAAGATCTCTTCTCTCTACTATTCATTGTTGTTTTTTTT
>NW_011888808.1:6771807-6780165 GCF_000151845.1 Pteropus vampyrus | reverse complement strand
ATTTAGTTAAATACATTACAAATAAAAATAACTAATCTAATAATTTCACTCAACTAGTGTAGTGTCATGTAGCCATCTCAAAACTTTAGTCTTCTGTTATCTTTGATAAGCCCAACTTTGTATGACTTTGAAAAAGTGACATTCATTTACACTTTTCAGAGAAAATAAGACACCAGATAAGAATGGAACTCTATTCTTGCCACTAAGCTTATACATTTTCCTGAATCTCTGACTGTCTCTCTTAGTTCCTAAACCTAGTCCATTCATCTGGATTACCCTCCTAGGAGTAGGATGTCTGTTTTTGAAAAGTTATTAACTTTCTTCTACCATTTCTTCTTAATTAGATCCTTCCCATAAAGAGTTAAGAATACACAGTCCTTTCATCTTCAAAAAATACTTTGTTTGTAAGATCTCTTCTCTCTACTATTCATTGTTGTTTTTTTTCTTCTCCTTTATAGGTAGACCTTTTGAAAAAAATTGTCTTCATCCTATTGTTTATTAATCCCATTCATCATTAAAATGCAAATCACATATTTGTATTTGTGCCACTGCTTCCTAAATAAAAGAACACTCTCTTGCCAATGATCTTGGTGAAGAATTTAATGAACTTTATCTAAATTATCACTCTGCATTATTTGTGTCTATGAACCATATCCTCACACTTCAAGCTATCTCATTCTTTGCATTTCATGATATTAAATATCCTTAGTTTTGTGCAGAACCATTTCTTCTGGTTTCCTTTATAGTCTCTACTTTATTTTTTTTTTATTACATTTAAGTGTCTTAAGAATCTTACTTTCTCTCTCTCCAATACTCTTTTCAAGTGAGCTCATTTAATAACATACTTCGAGTTATCAGAGAATGACCAGCATCACTCTATCTCCAATTTAGATTGCTTTCCTGAGCAATCTAAATATGTGTATCCCCATATCTCTGTTATCTGATCATTTTCACTTTTATGTCCAACAAGTACCTAAAACTAAGATGTTTACAACTTTCTAGTGAATTTTTTTTTAATGTGTGTGTGTGTGTGTTTCTTTTCTCAAAAAAGAATGGCACATCTCACCTTATTTTCTAAGGCAGAAAATAAGACATCTTTCATGACTCTCATCTATGCCTCCTTTATCAATCACACCCAATCAGTTTGAAAGTACCATTAATTACGTGTTTGTAATACCTCTTCAAACCACATATTTTCCCACCAGCTTCCAGTTTTCTAGACTTTGCCACCTTCTCTTCCTCAATCAATAAGATTACTCTGTCTCCTAATTACTTTTTCCTGTTTTCAAACTAACATCCTCCGATCTTATTAAATAAGGCAGTCAGGTAAGCTTACAACTCTCCATTACTTACTTAGTTATTATTCAACTTTCCTCCAGTTTTTCATTTCAACAAATAATTACTGAGCACTTACTATATGCCATCATAATCCTATGTGTTGATCATATAGTGATGAACAAAATAAGGTAAATTACACTGGTTTTCCTAGCAAGACCTTGTTGAAAGTAAAATATTGAAGCTAAGAATTAAAAGATAAATAGATGTCAGCAAAAATACAAGAATAAGGATAAGATTTAGGATACAGAAAAAGTAAATTTGAAGTTTCTTACAAAAGACAGATCTTGTTGATTTAGAGACATTGAAAGATTACTATTGTTGAAATACAATAAATTGAGGAGAGGAAAGAGATGAAGTTTGCAAGGAAGCTGGTCCAAATTACCTTCCATATTGTAAAGTATTTTATGGCTTTATGAAGATAGCTATTACTATATATTTTATATATATTTTAGAAGTTTATATCTTCTGCTGTCTAGGTAAATTGGGGAAGTGAGGAAGCCAGGTAGAAAGCTACTGCAGTAGACCAGAGAAGAGATCATGTGTCATAAACTACAGTAGTGGCAGACATATTTTACATGTATTTTTGATAGGACAGCCTGATCTTTTCATCTCTTCACTCTCTCCCCCCAAAATTTATCCTGCAGTCATATAATACTGTGCTCCAGTCTTAAAAAGTGCTCTTCCTTCATTGGCATATTTCCTCCTTACTGGGACATTTAACGCTATCACTTAGATCATAATTGCCTTTGGGAGCACTCTCTGTTTCATATCTTGTATTTACTATAAGATAATGCTAATCAAACTTCATTGAAATTGCCTGCAGACCCCTCCACCTTATACTAAGCTCAAATACGTTGATCAGTGGCCATGCCTAACTTGTTCTACCTGGTTTCTCTAGCATCTAATTGCTCTCCTAACACATGATAGAAATGGAACAAATATTTGTTGAGTGATACTAAAGGATGATGCTCTCTTTTACTCTTCTACCCTTACTAAACATATCAACTCACATATTTGCTTAATAGCATTTAATTTTTGTAATTTAAAGTAAAAACATTATCTGGAACTGAGCATCATTTTTCTTTCCTTTAGTAACACTTCCAAGACTTAAAATGCAACAGATATTTTAATTCCAAGAGCTTACTTCAGTTTGGCTCCAGACATAGATAGAATTAACTTATGCCAAAAATAAATTACGAAAGATGATTGCTTTTAAAAAGAAGTATTTTTAAATGAATTGATCAAATAATAAATGCCTGCTATGTATCAAAAACTGTGCTATTTTTAGGAAAAATAAAGAATACTTCACAACCTTTGCTCTCAATTAGTTTGAAATTTAATTGTAAATTAAAATGAAAATTAAGGACAGAATTGTAAATAAAATGTAAATATTAAGCAGACCCTGTATTAAATACTACCCTGGCAAAAATATATAATTATAGGAATAAAGGTGGAAGTACTTATTTTCATAGTAGACAGAAAAGGCGTTATTTAAGTTTGTTTTGACTGAGGCATTCAAGATCGAAACAGAAGAAAGGTGAGAAAGGGATACATTATGGCTTGGAGACAAAAAAAAAGTAAATTAGCATGATGTCTGAAGCATTGTTCAAAAGTAATATTGGCTAGAGTGAAATGGATGCTTTGAGATGAATCAAAAATATTTGACAAATGCGAAAGAAAGATATTATAGTGAGTTGATAATATCTTCTAGTGGTAAGTTATTATAACCAAAAACACTATATTCACAAATCCCTGTTAGTGTTTCGTTAAAGTACAGAATTATAATGAGCAAAACATGAAAATCTAACCAATTTCAGTTTTCCCCAAAGAAAATTACATTTAATGTTTTCTAACTTCTTTTTATTTCTTCATGTGTGTTTTTGTTTGTATTTTTAATGTTTATGTCACCATACCCCTTTGGGTTTCTTGACCAATTCCAACGTGTGTGCGTTTTTCCCCATACCAAGAAGCAATTCTGTACGAGACGTTATGGATGCAGAGAATACTGAGATGATCAAGACAAATGACTCCACTCTGTTTCAAGATGTCCATCATGGAGTGAAATAAACTTTACATATAAAGGCACTTATTTAATATAGTGATAGGTAAGCTATGGCTACAAAATAATAGAGAATTAGAAGCAATAATGTATAACATATGCAGCAATTATATAACAGAATAGAATCAAGTGGCAATTTCTGATAGTAATTTCAGGGAATGCTTGACTGAAGACATGATATTTGAACTGAAATTTCATGGATGAGAAAGATCCAGCCACATAAAGATCTGAGTTAACTTTAATAGTCGTTAGTGTAAAAAATATTCTTCAAGTTCTACTCATAATATGACAGGTGAGCTTATATCAGAATAACCCTCCCAACTGATTATACATACTGGATAACATGCAGGAAACAGCTGTTTGAAGTCAAGGAAGAGCAATCAAGGAAGCAGAATTTTAAGATCTGATCTGTGAGAGAAGGGAAGAGAGAGTATGTGATCACTTTCCCCTTGTTGCATTAGCTGATTCATAGTGTGTGAGGCTTAGGAGCGGAGAAACAAGCTTCAGTCCAGAGCCATCTGTATCTCACTGGTAAGGGAGAGAAAAATTGGACTTCACTTCTCTGATGACAGCCAATAGAGTGATCCAGTCCGAAAGAAAAGATATCGGCGGAAATGTGAGCCAGACATTCCTTGCCACTTTTCCACTCAAAGCATTTTTCAGATCTTACCCTGTGCAGAACAAAAAGGCACATAAGCCAAGCAGAAAATAACACAGCCTCAAAAATGAGAGCAGATCTTGAACAGTCTCGTTGTAGTGGGAAATAAAAGTTTGAATTCAAGAACCACCAGTGAAGGGGGTCTACGGTATACACTCCAGACTTATGGTCTAAAAAGCAAAACAAAGCTACAAATGAAACAAAACAGAAACAGACTCATAGATACAGAGAAGAAATTGATGGTTATCAGATGGGAGGAGGGGAAGCAGGTTAGATGGAGATGGAGGGAAGGAGATTAAAAAGTAACACTTCAAATTAAAAAGTAAGTCATCGGGATGAATGCACAGCATAGGAAATAAAGTGAATCATATCATAACTATGTACAGTGACAGATGGTTACTAGACTTAGTGTGCTGATGACTTTGTAATGTATATCAATGTCAAATTACTATGTTGTACATTTGAAACTAATATATTCTACAACTATAATTAAAAATAATTTTTAAAAATAAAATAAAATTGTATAATTTTCCTTTAGTGTATTTCCAGAAAAATAATTATCATTCACTTCTTTAGTTGTGCTGCTTTTTAAAAGTTAAATAAAAATAATCATAGTTTTTTTAAGCAATTAATTTCCTCTTTGTGATGTACTTCGAATTAAGACACCTTATTACTAAAACTGATATGCATTTTATTAAACTATTATGATACTGTCATTACGTTTTTATTTTCATTGTGTGTGTGTTTGACCAAATGAAACATATTTTTGGAAACTATGTCCATTACCAAATTTTTCGGTACATAATCAAAGTTGTAACTATAGTACAAAATTTATGAATGAAATAAACACTATACGACTATAGATGCTTTCAGCCTAGAAACACAAAGTGGTAGAAAACAATGACGTTTATTTGTATTATATTATAGACTTTTTTCCTCCATTATAGCACTATAAGAGTACATCTGAGGCATATTCAATTTATTAGACTATAATAATAATGATAAAAATAAAAATAGATAACTAAATGGAAATAGTGCTCTATTACTTAAAAAGAAATGCTTCCACAAACTTTGTCTCATAAATTTCTCATTTAATCAATTTATAGATCTTTAAAAAAACATGTGTCCACAAACTTACAGAAAACAAAAGATCTGGTCTTTCTATGAACTTTCAACATATCAGTGTTTATTATATTGTTATAACTATTATATCTGTTGTTATTAAATAACATCTATTAAAACTATAGTTTCTTTCAATATGCAATTTTTTAAAGCAAAGCAAACAAACCTTATTAAGCAATAGCCTTAAAGTCCTAAATTAATGTTAAATAATATCTAGAAATATACTGTTCTTTGATTTTGACTTCTCATATATTTCTTAGACAAGTGATCTCATGAAAAAACTTTATTTTAGTACTCCTGAAATTATTTCGAACAAAACGCAAGCTCCCTATTTTAAGGCCCATTCATGATTTCATCTAAGCTCTCTCTGGTCTCCCTTCTCAGGGGAGAATGGCTGCACTTGAATGGCTGATGGGAAGCCCAATGCATGTCCTTTTTCACCCCTTACTTTTTGCACATGCCATTCCCTTTGCCTATTAAATAATTAAATATCGCTTAAATGCATTCTCAATCTGAACTTGCTCAGATCAAATTTCTTACTGGCATTGTATTCATGATTCTATTTTCTCTAATATTTTATGTTTAGTCACAACAAAACCTAGTAATTCTTCTAATTCTGTCTTATATCTGGTAGGAAATTCTTCCCTTGATGCTGATGATGCAATTCCTAATTTCCAAGTTTTCTGCCTGAAAAGTGGATCAAGATTTCAGTATTATTTTAATTTATAAGTCAATATTTTTATTAAAAACATCCACATTGAATTCATTTGACCTTCTTAATAAAATGTGTTTTGAAAATGAATTATGGATGAGTGTTTGCATATATGCATTAATGCTTTGAATTTTTAAAATTCTAATTTAAGAAAATTTTCGGAAACTTCTGCCTTACTCTGACAAATATATCACACACATTTTTCCATGGGAAGAAAGATACTTTAGGATTGAGACAAGTCCATACAAAATTTTCTAAGCTGTATATTTTATCTGACTACTTTAGAGAACTAAAGCAATATTATCTGTACTTACAACTTTCCTAATAAATTCTACAGCACAAAATAATTCTTGTGGAATCCTGGAGCACAAATTTAAAATGTGAATAAAAGAATTGGGTGAATTTGTTCATACTAGACAAGATTGAAGGAAATTTAATGAGCAGCTAGGGAGGATCAGACTTAGCTCTATTTTTTTTTCTATTAACATATCAGAAATATTTTGTATTAAAATATGTAGACAAGTTCTATCCAGATTTTCCATCCTATGTTTATATTCCCTTTCATGATTTCTTCATAATTAAGAAAATGTTTAGGTAAAACAAAAACAATAATCAAACAATAATACTTAAGCTCCAAAAGAGTTCTGTGCTGAGGACACTAAGGATAGCCTTGAAAATAACATCCTATGTCAGCTCATGCCCTATCTCCCCCTCAAAGAAGAAAATAAAAACAACAACAGTAAACAAAACAAACAAAAATATCAGCAATAAAACCTAACCCTGGAAAATGTCAAATAAACGGTACGTTTATCTCAGGGGCAAGAAGAGAGGCAAGAAACTAGGTGAATACTATTTTATACCCCTACTGACAAGGATGGAAGATAATCCTGCTAATACTTCCCTCCCTCCCTCCTTTCATCTCTTCCTTGCTTCTTTGCCTCCTTCCTTCCACAAACAATTAAACACCTGCTAAATGCTGAATTAGAAAAAAAATTTTAAATATAAAATGAACAGATTCTTAGGCAGCCAACAGGATCATAAGATATGGTAAGAATAAGCAAAGGAGCAGAATTATTCCCCAAGGAAGTTCCGCCACAAGAGTTAAACCACAAGTGTGACACGTAGAGATGTTTAAAGTAAAAGAACTTGTGAGAGACAAAAACTTCCTGGGAGTTTATTTTGGAATAAGACCCTATTTACTTTGACATGGAAATTTAAGCAGAGAATCTAAGATAGGAGGACAGAATCTATAATTGAAAAGTTTTTTTGTTGTTTTTTTTTCCTTCTTAAAACACTATTTAATTTCATGGATGATTGAAATTTCCCATCTCAAAATATATTAAATTCTCTAAGAAATTTACTTGTCTATAAAATGTCTACTCCTGTTAATGTGAATAAATAGAGATTCACAAAGGTTGGTTACATATACAATAATTAAAACAAAGGTAATTTTAGTTCGCCTAAAGATGGATGATTTCATTTATGAGAATGTGAGTATACCTGCAATTGAGAATGAAGCAATATATATTTTTGACAATTCAAAGAGCATTTTAACAAGGTGTTTTATTTCATTAACATTAGCTTTTTTATTTAAAGCTGAAATTGCCTAAATGAATTCATAATAGCTTTCTTTTCATGTATGCATATTGTCTGATTAACCATACACTCAAACTATATGCCTAAATTTACTAAACTTTTATTCTAACATTTCATTTTTACCATGTAGTGAGCATATTATAGATTGGGAATTGTTAAAATCATTATTGTATAATTGAATTTTAATTTTTGTTGAATTTTCTTACTATTTTAGAGAGGAAATACAAATAGTATTCCAAAGATATACAGCAAGAATTTGACTTGCAGGAAATATGTTTTATTTGATATGTCTCTTCACTTTATCTTTATTAGATAAACTTTTAATTGAACTAATGTATACATTAAGAAATGCAAAAATCTTATATGTACAGACTGATAAATTTTCACAAATAAACACACCTGCATTACTATTACCTAGATAAAAAAATTACAATATTACTAGAACCAGAAAAACACTTTTGATGGTTTCTCTAAACGTTACTCAAACTCCCAATAGCAACACTCCTCTGATTTTTATCACCACAGATTATTTTTACCACTTTTTATTTTATATAAATGGATCTATCATTTTTTATACAAGTTTTATAGAGTTTTTATGATGTGAAATTCTTTTTTCACTAGTTCATTTTAATTGCTGAATATCAATTGTTTGGCTATACAATAATTTATTTATAAAACTAATGATAGGGATTTAGTTGCTTCTAGGTTTTGTTTATTAAAAATGATTCTAGGGACATTAATATGTGTATCCTTAAATGTGTATATATCTATATTATTTGTTGAGTATACTTCTAAGAGTGAAACTGCTAGGTCTTAGACTACACATGTGCTCAATTTTAGTATGTATTACCAAAGGGTTTTCTAAAGTGTTTT
>NW_011888808.1:6746733-6770577 GCF_000151845.1 Pteropus vampyrus | reverse complement strand
TTTTTTTTTCTTTAAACTACCCAGTGGTAGCTTTAAAATGTAGTGTTTAATTGTACAGCATTGGATTTGGAGTTTAATTATATTGTTATTAGATGATATAATTTGTAAGATTTTCAATCTTTTGAGTACTATTTTAGTCTTGCTTATACTAAAGCATATTTTCAATTTTGGTAAATATTCCATGTGATCTTCAATATTGTATATTTTCTGCAGTTTCTGAGTACACTATAAAATACATGTCCATTAAGACATGCATACTATTTGAATATTGCTATGGGCTGAATGTTTGTATCCCGCAAAATCCACAGCCTAACCCTTAGTGTTATTATATTAGGAGGTGGGCCTTTGAAAGGTAATTAAGTTTGACGAGGTCCTAAATGAAGGTGCTATCCTCATGATGGTATTAGTGCTCTTATAAGAAGAAACCAGAGGTCTGGCATCTCTCTTTCTCTCTCTCTCTCTCTCTCTCTCTTTCTCTCTTCACTCCGCCCCTCTCCCCACCAGGTGATGATCCAGGAAGAAGGAAACCATCTGTAAGAGAGCTTTCACCAGGAGCCAAATCAACAGACACCTTAATCTTGGACTTCCCAAGATGCAGAACTGTGAGAAATAAATATTTGTTGTATAAGCCACCCAGCCTATGCTATGCTATTAAAGCAGCTCAAACTAAGACAAATATTTTATATTTATACAGATTTTTTTTAATGCTTTTTTTCAGTTGATGAGACTGGCCTATTTCTCATTTTTTTCAGACATTTTATCTTTCTAATTTTAGAAGCAATATTTCCAAGTGTATCTGAATTAATATTTTGAATTGAACTAAGATATTTAGGCTAAGATTTGCTCCTTTGCCCTCATTTTATCATTTTGATTGATTCTCACTCACTCTTCATCCTATTACTACACGAAAAATTCAATCAATTGTGCTTTTGAGAGTAATTGATGCTTTCTGTGCGGTATAAGAAGAATATCCTCTAATCTCAGTTTTAAAGAAAGATATCCAAAATAATTTGATACCATTATTTTAAATTCATACATATATATACTATATATTTATGTAGTCTCCATGTACTAAAGCTAGAGATAAAACATAAATATCTGATATTTATTTGAAATATTTTAATGACCCAGGTAATAAATTTAACAGGCACCTAATATACTCATTTTATCATTGCTATTCAGTAGGACAGCAAATAAACTGCTATAAATCTCATTTCTAGTAACTTTTTTTAGACTACTGCAATGTTTAACTATTTCCACGTAATGGTCCCACATGGCAGTTAGATTTACACCTACTTCTTGATAAACATATGCAATGTTTTATATTACATAAGAAGAAAGACTTTTCAATGCTAAGTGACTGTGAACACTTCTATTTTGTTTTATTAATGGCTGAAGTAGCTTCATGATTATAGTTGACCTAAAACATTTCTAGTTAACAGAGTTGTGACTATGCTATATGTAAGAGTTTTGAATCCTCAGTTCCCCATTCTTCTGTACCACCTGGTGGATTAGAAATTATGTTCAGATCTTACCCCACCTACAAGCACTCATTTGAGTACCAACTGTATCAATGTTACATAGCTTTTCATTCAGGTATACATCCTAGCTAGACTATTGAATTTCCACAAGAGGTCAACTCTATTTCGAGCTTGACCATTTGTTAGCACATATAGGTCAATATTTATCTGGCAGCATAGAATTGCTTTATTCCAATTACTTGCCAAGGAATACAATCTCAAATTCCCTCCAGCCCAATATCCATCTATCAAAGGCCCTTCTGTGAGAAGTCTATTTGTAGAGCATTTCTTTAAGGCTGTTCTGTTTATCATTTTTTCCACATAATCTGAAATCTACTGTTCAATAGTTCAGACATTCACAAAAGTGAATAATTGCATCATGCCATATTTTCCTGATTTCTCCCCTAATACACACGCTGATGAATTATGCATCTGTATAAATCTTTTGCCATTAATAAAAACAACCAGTCATGTATTTATAGTTAGAATGTAATCGGGGACATGGCCTTTGAAGAGACTTCTTTCTGATGGCTTTCTTTTTTTTTTTTTTAAGTTAGGATTGCTTGTATGTCTCCTCAGCAAGTAGATTTGCTTTGCTCTTATGGACTCCGTATACTGTTACACAGACCAGATCTCTATTTTGTCTTGCTGCTAGAAATCTAAGGAGTGCATTGAAGCTTATCCTTGGCTAGTATATAACCCCTTGCATATGTATTTTATGTTATTCTATTTTTCAAACCAATTAATACATTGTCTTGTTTTACTCTTTCTTTTTTCGACTAATTCTGTGTTATGTTAGGTATCATCAAATGTTACATTAAATTATTTCTGGAAGAAAAGTAAAGTGTAAACAAGTTCATAAATAAGTAGAAAAAGTAAACATTATACCAAATTATATTTCACAGTCTTAGCTTAAAATTTGACTCAAATTTATCTTCTTAATGCAATCAATTACTCAAGTAATATCTATATGAAATGTTCAAGATTTGAGTCTTAAAAATATTTTATTTTATATTGAAATAAGACTATAATAGAAGAGAGTGATTGATAATACTGTAAAGTCCTTGTTTCAAAACATATTTGCTTTATTTCTTCATGATTCAAAAATTTGAGATACATTATCTGAGGAAAATAACAATTCAGTTTATTAAGGTAAAAAAACATAGGTGTGACTCAAACTTTCATTAAGAGAAATATTAATAAAGTAATATTCTAAACTTACACGAATCTTGGGAGAACATATTTTGTCTTTGATTAACTTTATTTATTGATAATTTTATGATAAAAAGATGATAAGGGCATAATTAGACATATACAGAGACACATACATAAATAAATATAACAATTCCTATTCTTAAAGATAAGGGATTGAATAATTACTGAGAAATAAATAATTGAAAAATAAAATGAATTTATAAACTATCACTTGGTTAGCAATCTATTAAAAAGTTTTAGTCTTAAAAGAGACCAAAACATTCCTCAGAATAACTTTGAGATCTTGCTCATTTATAAATTTACTTATTCTGTAGAGGAAAGAGGAAGTTTATAAAAATATGTACATAACATTAAGAACGCTTCTGCTTAATTTTTGCGGAGACTAGGACAAAAGAACAAATGGAAGCCGATATGCATATGCGTTAATATTTAAACATTATGAACGAAACAAAAAAACACATTAAATTAGAACACTTGTACTGTTCACATTCCACCTCTAACTATGATGGCATGAAGAGAACTAGACACCAGACTCTTGGCTAACACATTGTTTTGTCTCTACTGCTGGCTCTATTCTGCACCAACAAAGGCCTCACCTGTACACAGGTGAACACCCTAAACTCTACGTCCAGTCTCCGTCCAACCACCTGCAAATAGCTGCGCCCCTTCAGCCACTTAGGTCTAATGATGCACACACTGGCTGCAGAATGTGCATTCATAAGATGGACTCAGAGAAAACGTCTGCACAAGCCATGGAAATAGACTTGAGATCATTTGGAAAGGAAATCCCCTAGTTCCAGCTACTTAGAATGTGGATTCAAGAGGAATGTGAAGCATGGGCGTTCACATCCCCTTTGCTCTGTGGATCCCTCCCCCTGAACAGAGGAGATGGTCCCAATGGAGCCCTTTAAAGTGCAGGACCTAGGACACCTGCTTCTCTTGTCCGGGTCTAAGGCTGACGTTAAAAATAAGGCAAGGGAAAAATGTGTCTGAACAAATCAGTATAAACAGCATAAACAGGAATTAAGAGTAAGAAACATGATGAAGCCAGATTTTACATTACTGAAAAACTTGAAAGTTTGGAGTTAAAGTTCTAGGAAGGAAAGAAAATATGAGATATACATTATCCATTGTTCAAGAGACACAATTTTTTTTGTTGTTGTTAATTGGACAATGGTATAATAAACTAAGGGATTGTTTTCCTTTGTTCCTCATAAATGAGATACAGTGAAATACGGTGAATAATATCTGTAAAAACATTCTTATAGTGGATACTACAATTATATTCACTTTTTTTTTCTAATTGCTCATTGATGATAAAAGATCAGAATAATGCAATCCAGATGCAAACACCTATGGATATATTTTTTTCTCCTATTCTCTCTTAGCGAGTCAGCCAACAGCAGCTGAATGCAGAGCAGTAGAATTTTACTGGAATTCAGTGAACCCTAAAGTCCCAGGGAAACATGTGGTATGACGGTCAGGTCCAAACCCAGAATTCTATCTTTTATATTTGTCCTTTTCCCTAATGCTACCATTTATGTAGGCATAGTCACAACATTCCTCCAGACATATATGCTACATGTCTTTCTAGACACTATTTATCACTGACATTCATAATGGTTTGGAGAGCTAAAGAAAGTTCTTCAGACAAATTGCTTATGTGAAAATAAATAGTATTTAAAGTTCTTAATTATTCCTAACACTTTTTTTCTTCTCTCTAGGGACAAAAAGAAATATCTTAAAAATGTATTTGATGTATTTTTTGTTCTCCTAGAACATAAAATCCAAGTGAAACAGTACGATTTATGCCACTGAAGTCATGAACACAAAGTGTTGCAAATACAGCACAGTGATTACACTCAGACTCAGGTCAGACTTGGAGTTAAATCTTGGTTCATTGTTAATAACCATCCAGCTTTGGACAAGTTGCTGTCCCTCTATCCTTTAACAACTACATTTGTAACAAAGGCATTTAAAATAACATCTACTTTATAGAGTTATAACACTTAGCATTGTTCCAAGCATGCATTAAGTACTATATGAATAACAATTTCATATTATAGTATTGTCTAACGACAGGCAGTAATGAACAATGCTAAAAACAACAGAATTAACAATATTAATAAACCTTATAAAATTTTGAAAATGAATTCAGGAGCATGAAGAAAAACAACAAAAAATCTCCTTTGATATAATTCTAAAGCTCTGTAGGCATTTCTCTGGGAATATAAAATTTAGATATAAATATCCAGTATTGTGAGTCCATTCTGACAATGCATTTTGCTGTTTTAGTTATAAAGACTGATTTTTGCCCTGTGTGCTGCTATAATGGGTTGAATAGTGGCGCCAAAATAATATATACAAGTTTTAACCTCTGATGCCCATATACGTGGCCTTATTTGGGAGTATTCGTAAATATAATTATCTCTAGATCCTAAATTCAATGGTAGTCTCCTTATAAGAGACAGAAAAGACAAGAGGACATACAGAGAGAAAGGTCATGTGAAGACAAGCCAGAGAGAGATTGAAGTGATCTGTCTGTAAGCCACCAGACACTGGCAGCCACCAGAAACTAGGTGGAGAGAGACATGGGAAAGAATCTCCCTCAGAACCTCTGGAAAAAAAAACAAAAAACCAAAAAAACAACAAAACCAACACCTTGATTTCAGACTTTTGGCCTCCAGAACCATGAGAAAATAAATTTCAGTTGTTTTAAGCCACCAAGTTTGGGATAATTTGTTATGGCAGCCCAAGGAAACTGATGGCTCTCTCTATATTTGATACTTCGATGTACCTTTAAATTTTAAAATTGAATCCTGTATAGTATATATATGTGCTATATATAAAAAATGCTAAGTCAAATGCTATCCAATGATTATATATGATTAATGTAAATTGTTTTCTTATATTAATAACTCTTTACATAATTGTTTTTTTTAAGAGTAAAGTCAGGTCTACGGCCATGCTACCCTGAATAAGCCCTATCCTGTCTGATCTCGGAAGCTAAGCAGGGTCGGGTCTGATTAGTACTTGAATGGAAGACCACCTGGGAAGATCAGGTGCTGTAGGCTTAAAAAAAAGAAAGACTGAGGTCAGTGGCTCCCTTGTGCTTTGATTAAATTATAGTGAACAAGAATGCTGAAACTTTTCACTATACAAAATGACCACTTTTTTCCCTAAATTGTTCCTTAAAAAGCACATTGTCCAATGTGATTTCTTTCATGAAATAGTATCATCAATCATGACCCTTGCCATAAATGAGTTAGCTGCAAGTGGACCTGTATTTGCGGAAACATGAAGGAAACAAACATTTATTCTTAGTGTCAGGAGGTGTGATGCTGATACCATCTTATCCCTGGACAGTCTCTTTGACTCTAATTAGGTGAAAACAGGCACAATTAACCACTTTAGTCTGTTTCTTGGGAGAAAAGAAATTACAAAGAGAATTCAAATGCTGCTAATTTTTATCAAATCATTTTTAGAAGGAGCTCTAAGATACTGGAGGTTACAATGATTTTTAAAATGAAAACTCAACCACGAAATATTTTTTTAGAAAGAATTTGTTTCAGTCTCATCTTTAACTATGACTCTGTAAAAATAAATAGTATAATATAAATTTCCCAAAGGAGTATGTAATGGATTAGCTTTATGGTTAACTATCGTATTATTTTACTATTTTTTTCTTTTTCTTTTTCTTTTCTTTTTCCTTTTGTTGAGGGATATAGATCTAAAAACATCACCACAGTATCATTTCCCATAAAAATAAATTACGTGATTCAAATGCTAAATTTACCACTAGAAAAATCACTTGATTAAGAAAATTATCATAATCAAATAAGTTTGTTAAAGAATTTTTCTTTTTTGGCCAAGTTTTTTTAAAGTAAATTATGTTTGTATTTCTTTCTTAATGTTATTTTGCCACTGAAAGATGACCAAAGATATCCATTATAAGTGATAGCTGTATATACTTATTTGTAGACATATTGGGATGGTACACGCAAAATATGTATATCAGAATTACCTGCTTCCTATAATTCAATGTTGGTCTTTCCCTTATAAAAAGTAAAGAAAAATTGATAATATGTATAGTCCAGGAATATTATAAGTACATCAGGGCATATATCAATACTCTATTAGGCCAGTGAAGCTATAAGGTGACAGCAATTTTTCAATATAGAAGCTCTGCTTCCTCCTTTCATTTTACTGTTATATACTTCTTTTGAGTATGAGTCATGGGGAAGATATTTTGAAATTTTAAGAAAGTAGATCATGAAACTGATTCTGTCAATAGTTCCAACATATTTTATCTTCTATGATGATAAAAGTAATTCTCAAATCATATGAAGAACAATGCTTAAATATGCCCAAGATTGAGAATTCGAACCACCTTAAGAATTAAAAATGTGGTGTGAATAGAATAAAACATCTTTGGTTAGTTTGCCCCTTTTGAAAGCTGAAAGAAATCTGACCCAAATTTAGTATAGACAAGTTTCTAAGACATCAGTTCAAATAGGTTTCAACTCATTGTAGTCCTATATTCACACTTTTAAAAGGCTTCAGGGATAACAGCAAACCACAGGAAGCATGCTTCCGCACAGCTGGCAAGAACAGGTCTGAAAGAATGCATGCTGTCCCCATCTCGGCCCACTAGATTGCTGCTGCCAGCTTGGTGTAAGTTTTCTGGTCATTCAGCATTGATTTCACTCCGAGTTCTGTCACAGAGAGGCCAATCAGGAGTGATTGTGAAATTGTCTCACCTATAAAACAGATACTGAGCCTGAAATAAGTTCAATGTCCACTAAGACTTTTCACCTTGAAAAAGTGGAAAGATCATAAAAAATAGCAATACCTTTTTAGTCGATTAGAGCAAACAGTTACAATTGAAAAATCTAAAACCTTTGAGATTAGTTTACTAAGGGGGGGGCGGGGAAAATTAGCTTAAAATATTTTTAGTTAGCTGGGTTTCAACTTAACCATTATATGTTTCATCTTTCTCATACTATGTAGTGAGTAAATCATAAATATGAGAATGTCATGTGATAATGTAAGGCTACACTATAAAAAAAACTTGCAGATGTAATTATTAATCTTATATTCTGAGATAACAATCGACTTTACCTTAATCAATTTAGTAATATCATGTCAAGATATTTTCATATTGTGCCAAAGGTTTACTTATTACATTTAAGCATTTTATAAAGCAATCATTATTTTGACTTTTTAACAAGGCCAGAAAAATATGAACAATTTTTGTTGAGATTTTAGATTATATCTGGACCCTATTAATATAGATGTAAAAGTGATTTCCTTTACACATGGAAGTGGAAGTTATTTGAAAAATTGTGGCTATTCCAATAAATAGTTTTAATTGTGTTTCTTCAGCAAACTTTGTCAAGATTGTGGAAGAAGACGACAATATTGTCTACATATTGACACCTTGTTGACTTTTTTTACACATATAATCATCCCAGGAACCTAGAATATCTAGGCTATAGATTAAATGTTTATGCCCCTATACATAAACTAAATGTGGTGGTATTAGAAAGTAGGGTCTTTGAAAGGTGATTAGGTTATGTGAATGGGGGCCTCATGATAGAGATTAATGCCCTTATAAAAGAGACCCTAAGAGCTCCCTCACCCCTTCCAAAGTATTTTAACTGAATCTACAGTGAAAAGATAACCATTTATGAATCAGGAAGCAGGCCCTCATTAGATACTAAAGCAACCTATGTTTTAACTTTGGACTTCCTAAGCTTTGAAACTGTGAGAAGTAAATTTCTGTTGTTTATAAGCCTTCCAAAAATATAGTCTATGGTATTGTGTTTAGCAGCCTGGATGGACTAAAGCAAATAGTTTACAAATAGTTTCTCCCATCTGTGGCTTGTTTTTTATGTTCTTAGTATCTTTTGAAAGAAGCACATTTTTTATTTTGATCGAGTCCAATTTATCATTTTTTCCTTTATATATCATGCTTTGGGTATCGTTTCTAAAAACTCTTTACTTAATTCTAAGTCAGAAATAGCTCTCTGAAGTTTTCTTTAAATGTTCTATATTTTTATCTTTATGATCCATTTTGAATTAATATTTGTTATGGTGTGAAATATGGATCTAATTAATATTTTTGTACATTTTTGTCTCAGCACCTTTTGTTGAAATATTTTCCATTCCTCATGGAATTGCTCTACTCAACTGGTCATAGTGAATTCTTCCTGAGGCCAAAGGTGCCCAGTCTCATACACGCCACTTTCACTTGATGATGGAATGCTGTAAAGGGTACCCAGATTTATGATTTGGTGGGTCATACAACACATTTTATGAGGGCAGCTGCAGCCATACGGCAACTTGTTGGCACACTTTTAAGTTTTCAGTCTCTGCTAGTGAAACTTGAGTCTCAAAGAGTAATTGCTCCAAAATCCTAAACTTTTCACTGTGATTCTTCACTAGGGGCCTGTCAAAATATCCATAAAATATCCCTATTTTCCACAGACATTTCAAGCACCAATCTGATCTGCTGGGTCATACTGGGCCTACAGATTTTCCTCTATGAAATATCGACGAAGTTCTGACATTTCAACTTCATTTAATTTAAGTTACATTTTGAATCCAAGTTTCAATCAATAGATCAATCAAATTTTTAGAGTTGCTCTCAGCCATTCAAGGTAACCCAACGAACCCAGATTCTAATGAGTAAATCCGTATCAATAAAGTTGGTCTGACATAATATCATGTTCCTTCCATCAAGATTCAACACCTTTATACTCTATTCTCATGTATGGTCAGTATAAATTGGCAAATCATGTAATTCTTTCCTGTGTGTATAGCAACTCTTCACATTTTAGACTTCATCTTATGGGTCCTGCTGAGATGTGAGCCTGATTATAGGTCTAGGAATATTTAGAGGTAGCGAGAATAGGTCCTCAGAAGTATCGCCAGTTCTTTGCAAGGCAGCTACCTCAGGACAGACAATTACAGATTCTTCAGGAAAGGAGTGATTAATGTCCTCAGATAAGATGAAGAGCTGCTCTACTGACAAAGAGGTCTTTGGGGAAAATTTAGGGATTTCAAGGCTTAGGATTCATTAGAATCATCCCACGGGGCCTCATCCATATGTGTAACAGAACAGAAAGACATAAGGTTCCTCTCTTATCCACTGTAAAGCTCACTTGTACTTCCTCCTTCCTGATTACCCCAATCACTCTCCTTTGAATGCCTTCCAATTCTTTGACCTTCCTAAATCATGGCATACAGAATTTAATGCAACTTTATGTCATCGTGTGTGATATAAATTGCACAGGGAGAAAAAGATTATTACCAATGACATCAAGGGCAAGACACATAAACTTACTTAGATACAGTTAATTAATCTTTAAAAGGATGTTAATGATTTCTAACAGTGTTTTGAAAAAGATTATTTCAGAAAATATACATAAAACCTAGTATTTTAAAAATATGAAGATTTAAGCATAAACTATTGCCATTATTAAAATACATTTTGGCTAATATTAAAAGGAATAGAAATTATATTTGTGTAGTCATAGCATATTGATAACTCATATTTAGCATAGTGTTTATTAAAACCTCAATCTTTCTTAGCATATTGTAAAATAATAGCTAATCTCTTCCGTTCTTACAAATACATATTTTTTTAACTTTAGACACTAAAATTTATTCTATATACCTGGCAATAAGATTTGGTATCTGTTATACAGATTATCTGTGTGTAGGCATCATCATGTTATCAGTACCTACTCAGTACATTTGATGAATTCATAAAATGGGTGGATCAAATTTAAGACAAAGACCAAATACAAATTTTTAGAAACTACTCCCCCACATTAACATTAATGTTTCATAGTCTACTCATAGTGTAAAATCCACCACATCATTTGTTTAAGGAAGTCAAAGAATTTGTAAAATGTATTTAGGAAAACATTACACGTGCAACTAATTTTGACCTACTCATTTGGTAATTTTTTTCTGATATTGGAGAAAAGAAAGGTTATAGTGTTTATTTGACTGTGAAATATATGTGGTGGTGGAATTAATAATCCTTTGTATAAAATTACAATATGTTTTCATAATGAATTTCTTGTTGAAAAGAAACTATAAGACAAGAAACTAGTGTAAGTATACAGGTTATTTGGAAATTATGTAACAAGTGACAAAAGACAGATGAAGTAGTTGTAGTAAGTGGATATATTTTATAGCAAATAAAAAGCAAAGCTTACATACTATTTATTTTTAAGTTACACCAAACTAGCAAACTGAAAATATTTTAAAGAATAAAAATTAACTGTATGTATTTGTGTATACATACATGTATATATGAATGTGTGCGTTTGTAATAATTATTTTTTGTAATAAAAGACTTTTTTTTTTAATAATAAAGGGTTTCTTTCTTTTGCTTGTAACTACTTCCTTCCCATGTAAGCTTTCTTTTGTTTCAAATGTGCCCATTCATCAATCCTTGGTTTATCCCTTGTCAGTCTTAATTTATCATAATTGATTGATACTAGCTACTTTAGGAGGAAATTATTTAACTGTGATTGAATGGAGACATTTAACTTTATTGAAAAGAAACAGCAGGGGGAAAATGAAGGAAACAGTAAATGTGCTCATTTGTAAGAAAAAGGCTTCAGACACAGTTTGCCTCCTTGTGCTGAACAAAGGCTTATTGAGATTAAGTTGACATAATTAATTGAATAGAAATTTTACATCCTTTCTAGTAAAATGGAATTGGAGATGAAGATCTTCTTTGAAATTTAATAAGACATGAATATGTTCAGAGACTCCATAATGAAATACAGACAAATGGAATAAAAACTAGCAAGATAATTATATTTTAAACTCATTTCAAAAATATTTACTTCTGAGACATATTACCTTTAGAAGACTTAATCAATTGAGTAGATTACATATTGTGTATTTGATATATATGTCTAGTCAGAGAAGCTCTTAAAACCATTTACATTTTACTGATAAGCAACTCTAGGTTCAAAGAGACAAAACCACAGCATTAGCAAGTGTCTGGTCTGCCAATCCACTCAGGTCTTCTCAGTCTAATCCTGTTTAGTTGTTATTGTTGTTTTTCTTCAACAATTCTTTTCTCACTGCACTATGTTTTCCTCTCAAAATTTGATATCTTGATGCTTCTAACAACACTAATAGATTAGCTATTGAAAGCATAGGGGAAAGAATAATTTTACCCTTAACCTTCTAGGTTCTTGGCTTAGACCTGTCTGTAATAAAAGATTAGCAGGATAAAAATAACCAGAAGTTTAATAACATGTATACATCCTGTATACATGGGGGGAAGTGGGGTACCCAGAAGAACTGGGAAACTCAGAAAATGGCCCAAGCTACCACCTTAAATACCATCTCTGGTTCAAGACAATAGAAGATGTTGGGGGTGGGGAGGCCGGTTATGGGAAGTTACCATAATGTGCACAGTTAACAAAGATAAGGTTCTTACACAGATTTAAGTCAACTCTCTTTATGCTGTTAAGAGTTTCTAAGATTTAGCATCATTCATCTCTTCTAGGTACAAAGAAGGAGATATTCATATAAATGAAGATTTCCCTTAGAAATGTAAACATCTCTAACAAAAGAGAAACTTCTTGGTTTTCAGAGCTTCTTCTGTGCCTGCTATTTCTTAAAAATAACCAGCTCAAGATAATTTTTATGCAAAAGAGACATATTTGGGGGTGGTAAATTCTACTCTCCTTCAAAAGTTATAGCCAACTCCATCATGAAAAGTATTTAGGCAAAAATTAAATAAACCTACTTTTTCACAATTTATTTGGTAAATAAACAAAATAAAAAAAACAAAGTCATATTGAATATACTTATATTTTATGCGTGAATAGCTAGTATAAATAAATTTGCAGATATTCTCATTCAAAACTCATTAAGATTTCAGTTTATAGTAATTTCTATCAGAATTTACTTAACTTACTTATTAAAATGTCAGATATTTAAAAGCAGTTAATGTTTAAATGTGGTTGTAGAGTTCATTTAACACACTATGTCTGTAAGGTTGTAAAAAAAAAAAATCTTATAAGTTGGCATCACTAATGATCCAGGTCATAAATCATTAAAGTGTGATTATAGTGAGAAGCTGAGTATCCAGAAAAGAGGAAATATACAATAGGCAGAAGAGAAATGGCCAAAATGAAAATGGTTTCTACACAATTTAATCACTTACCTATCTTCAAACACTTTATTTATACTATCACCAAAAAAGTACTCTTTGTTTTTCATGTTTTAAAGTTCTAAATCTCTTCCTATAGTTTGAAGAACATAGAGATTGTCACCTCATCAATGGAAATTGAGAAGGCAGAGTCATTTATGTCATGAGAACTAAAAGGAAGCCAGGATACCATGAAGAAATTTGTCTTACACACATACCACACAACATGTGTCCATTAAATTTTGAAATTTTGAGCTATACCTGAACTTTACCTCCTTGTCACCATGATGAGGTCATCTGCATTTTATACTTTAAAAAATGCCAACCCAGTTTGCCTAACAGCCTCCTTCTGTTGCATAGTAGGCCTTGACCAATCATTACTTAGCCAGAAACCTTCCTTTACATAAAGCAGATTGAATTAAGAACAGCAGGATCACCTCCAGCTTTTATAAACCCTGCCTTTCTTTGTTCTCCCTTGAGAACAACTTAAGTTGCTACCTGAATCAGTACCCCAGATTGCAACCCTTTCCTTTGCTCAAATAAATATCTTTCAGTCTTTACTACAGCCTTTTTTTTTTAACAACTCATATTTTTTCTTAATTACTGTTTTTTGGTTTTCCGCGCACCCCCCCCACCCCCCGCAGACTGCTCATTCATTCTAGTATTTCTGCAAACAATGCCATGTTAATCTTTGGTAAGTAGAGAAAACACTACCATGTTGAATGTTGTGGGGACACCAGTAAACAGCTGAGTTCACAATACATTTAATATTGTTATGTAAAAGTTATGAATACAATCATGCACCACCATGGAGGGGGATATATATTGGTATATATGATGGAAAAGAATTACACAAACACCAATGTTAACATTAAATAAGGAAATAAATTAAGAATAGAAGGTATTAGGACTGAAAGTACTGACAGTTTTGCATTCATGAGCAATCCTAGTTTGCTTTTCAAGTATCATCACTCACTAGAGTCTGTAAATGTGGCACTTTGATGAAGGTTTTCCTTATGTGATTGGTTGCTTTCATTTTTTAGATGTTAGAAACAGTCCAAGAAACAAAATAATATATCAAACAGTGCAAGAGAAAATGAATTCAGAAATTTTATGCATAGCATTTTGAATGATGAAGGCAAACTTGCTAGAAAACAAAATTATGCTAGCTAATATATAGTCAGCTAATAAAAAATAAATAATTCCTCAAATCAAAGTGATATTTAGAAACATAAAAAATATTAATATATCGATCCATTTGGTCAAAAAACATTATTTTTTATTACCTTGTCTCCTAAAATAGAATCTCATTCACCAAGACACATGCCTTTCTCTCCATGCTATACACACTTAGCAAAATGTTTTATAAATAGAAAAAAAAATGCTAATTATTATTGAACCTGGCATAATTATTGAAATGGCCATTTGTTAGAATTGTATGCAAATGATTAATAATGCTTGGAATTTGAACTATGTTACATGTTCTGGTTCTTATTATTGAGTAAGCAAAGCAGTTTTTAAAAAATGAATCTGTCTTGTAATAGCCTCCTAAAATTATTCTTCCAAATTAGTAATTCTGATGAAAGTATAAAGATTTCTGATTGTCAAAATCTTAGTGTAATTTTAAGATCAGAAAGGCTCTAGAGGCCATGTGGTAGCACTATTTTTTTAAAAGATGAAATGAGTGGATAACTAAAGAATTGGGTGACACTCCTATTATCTCCTGCTTTGTAGTTCAAATATCTACTGAAAACAAGGAGAAAAAAATCTGTTTGGCAACTATCGACACAAAGATGTAAAAAATAAATTTTTTCCTTCTCTTGGAAATCTTATTTACACAAAAGAACCCTTATTCTCTTTGTAGGTCCAAGAGTGTTGAAATTTTGCCGATTGAAAAATAGACTCACTGCTCATGCATCACCCTCAGGTAAAAAAGTGATTTATATTATTTTATAATTTATTGGCTAAAAGTTAATAAATTCCACATAAAAATAAATAAAATTGAATATTATTTTTTAAGAATCTTTAGTGTGCTTTGAAATAATTTGGCTCTGCTACATTTAAGAGTATCAGTCAAGCCATATTTGGAGAGGTTCAGTTGTACACACAAATGGATGCATATATACTTATATATAGATATTATATTAATTACTATTAAATTATTTCCAGAAATTGAAGAAGATTCATTATTTACCTAAATGTGTAGATTTTATTGTTTATTTCTTACTGTATAAGGCATAGCATAAAATGTTGAAAAAACAAAATAAAAATTTTTAGTGTGTAAACAAAAATTGAATCCATGTCTTTTATGCTCATACATATGTACTAACAAACTACAGAGAGTAGAATGGCAGTTACCAGAGGCTGAGGGGTGGAGTACATGGGGAGATGTTGGTAGAAGGGTACAAACTCAGTCATAAGATGAATATGTTTGGGGGATCGAATGTACAACATGCCAATTAGAGTTAACAATACTATTGTTATGGAGGAAAAATAATTTATGGGAGGTTATCAGGAAAAGCACAGTAAACAAAGTATGGTTTTTATGCAGATTTAAGTTGGTGCTTTCTTCAGGGATGAGAATTTCTAGAGATCTATTCACTCTCCTCTTCCTGGCACAGAGAAGGACACCTCACAAATAGAGATTTCCCTTACAAACAAATGTAAATGTCTCCTACAAAATGGTAACTTCTACTTGATTTTCAAAGCTTTTCCTATGTCTGCTGTTTCTTAAAAATAATCAGTCTAAAAGAATCATTATGCCAATAAGACAGATTTGGAGGGGCAAATACTGTTCCCCTTCAGTATTGTATACTTGAAAGGAGAGTAGATCCTAAGTGTTCTCACAACAAACGCACACAAAAGGTAACTATGTGAGGATGTGATTGTCTTAACTTGACTCTGGTCATCATTTTATAATGTATCAGATGTCAAATCATCACATTCTATATCTCACAAAAATCATTTCTTACAATTTAAATGTATATATAATTTTTATATGGCAGTCATAATCCAACAAAGCTGGGAGGATAGGAAGTAATAAATAAATGAATTTTGAGGCCCAAGGCAGGCCACCTCCAAATATCCCACAATGGCATATTGTTTATTTTGAATTAAAGTTACTTAAGAAACTGCTAGTGCAAGAACACTTTGACTATTCTCTCTTTCTACCACCATGTAAGTACCTCCATGAGACATCCTTTTCATTAGAGTTAGAGAATTTAACAAAGTTCCTTGTTGTTGAAACTGAGGGTCCTTATGATTTTGATTAAATTTAGCTTTGAATCCTAACTCTAGAAACTATCTCTTCCTCTCTCTGCATCCCTCAGAGACCCAGCCTCTCCCCTAGATAATCATCAACCTGCAAAGCAGCAGAAAGCAGTAATCTGGACTTGAATGATGGTCATGGGTCCAGACCTCTGGCAGGCTAAAGGTAACATCTTGGCCTAAGTATGTTTCGGCTCCTGAGCCCTAAGGTAGAACGATGCCCTAGCTACTTTTCTGTGAGACCAGACAGAGGAGTGCCAGAGCATAACTCAGAGCTGTCCTCCAGACCTGAAGAAATGATTTATTATCCTTATCTCACTTCCGACCAATCAGCACCCAGCATGACCTCAATCCCCTAACTCCTGTTGTCCTGTCGTTAGATAGCTAGTTACACAGGACCGACAGGGGGAACAAAGGAATAGAGGCTTGACCTAGAGAATGCCCAAAGAACACCGTACTGGTAGTTAGAGAATCCCTCCTACATCCCCAGAGACAAAGGACAGGAGGGTCATAGTCTTAGCTGGCCTAATCTGGCTACAGATCCCTGTGCAGAAGGTCATGATAACACTATGTTTATGCCTGAAAGACAACTAACTTCCTCATCTTTTAGAGCCATCCTTTCAATGTCACCCAAGGGTGACATTGTGACTTTGCCTGTATAATATGTAATATACACACATGGGGAGTTGAGTCTTTTGAGCATTAGCTCCTTGCTCTGTGGAGTGGCCGATTCAATATTAAACAATTTTCCTTTTTATACTGCAAACTTTTGCTCACTCACTTCTTCCAGCCGCTATGAACAGGTAGATGGACCCAAATACTGGGGTCCCAGTAACACCACTTTTTACACATTCACTACCCAATCCCAAACATTGCTTAGATCACTCCCTAACAATTACCTAAATCTAAGTTTCTTTATCCTGTCAATTCTTCACAGATTTATTGTTTCTTTGTCTAAAATGTATCAAAAACTGCCTAATTTGATCATTCCTTGGAGCTTCATAATAATCTCCTGTGCAAACATATTAAACTGGTTTTTCTCCAGTTAATCTGGTCCTGTGTCAATTTTATTATTAATCTAGCCATAAGAACTCAAACAGGGTCTGGGTGGGAATTCCCACCTCCCCCACACCAACAAACAAAACTTTCCTGAGAAAATTAGGAATAATAAAATATGTAAAGTGTTTCTGTAGCATGTAAGCGTCTTTTTTGTTAGCTAAGGAAGTTAGCTTAATATAACCAAATTGTCTGCAAACCTCGCATATGGTGGAATTTCAGTGAGCTCTCTTTAATACCAGGCCTAGTTATTGTGTATAATGAATCAGGAAGGTAAAGATGACAGTAGCAGCAGCCCCGTTTCTCTCATCTCTGCACCCTAGGAATGAGGAAGAATGTTTTACAGGTGCAGGAGTTTGCCCGTGGGAAGTGTATGGCTGACAACAAAGGAAAGGGTGTGATAACAAGAACGATGTGCACCAGAGAGTATTCCAACCCCTGTTGTGTTTTATTCTTTTCTAGTGACTTCTTTTCTAGCGCCTGGACTCATTTAAAGGGAAATCTGCTTCTCATCGGTTGATACTTTAAAAAGGAATCATTGCATTTTTATAAGACTTTCCCCCAAAACATTAGAATTTAGTTATTACTGGCATGGCTAACTTTCTCATTAGAAAACAAAATGGTAAAGCTTCACATCATAGCATCCTTATTAGACGTATGTTGGTATCTGCCAGGACAAAAATCAAACAACAGCAAACAGACACAAAATCTCTCATTTATTTTTATAACCATTCTAAATTGTGAAATAAATTCAAGGTGGATTTGAATTTTTCTTTTGCCAAAATAAAATATATAAAAATGTACTCCATTAAATTTCATGTATGTGTATTTCAAATATATTTATGTTTTATATATAATCCCACCCATATAAAACAAACACATACTGGTATGCATTTGTAATTTACATTTTCCCAACATTCATTGGATTATTCTTTTCCAAAGGATTTTCCTAAAGTTCAGTTGAGTGTGGTTTGCAAATAATCTTTTCAGCCAATACACTTACATCCTTTTTGGTAAAAATTATATTAAGTAAAGTCTAAAGAAACTAAACTAAGCATTATATAGAAACAGCTGGAAAGTCGGAAAAGGAGCAGGAGGGGAGGGGGGAAAAGAGGGGCGAGAGGGGGAGACAGAGAGGGAGATGGGGACAGGAAGATGAGGATGGGAGGATAGGGACGAAGACGGAGAAGAAGAAAGGGAGAGAGGAGAGACAGAGACAGAGACAGAAACAAAGACAGACAGACCTACTGCATATGAGTGAATTGTTTCCACAATAAGAGCTGTGGCAAAATTTAGAGCCCTAAATTCAGTGGCTTAAATTAAGTAGAGTGATTTTAATCATTCTATGGTTTGTAGGTTGGTTTCAAGGCCTCACATTAACCGCGTTAGGCTAGTATTCAGCCTCTAATCCCTGGCCTTCAGTCTCTAGGTGTTCAAGCTGCACACTGGGTTCCAGCTTACTTCTTGGACCAGCAGAGGTAGCAGTTAGCTGTATCATCATCTTTATGCCTTATTCCGAGTCCCAGGCTGAGACATGTCCTCACGCAGGCTATTGGAATATATTGAGTAAGTGCCACACTGCAAGCCTATTTCATATTCCTCTTATCGTTTACTATAGTTGGGAGGACATATTCCAGTTTCATTTTCTTGAATAACAAGTTTAGATTCCTGGGACATTTCTTAAAAATTATTATAATATTTTCTTACACTTTTCTAACATTTTAGCTGTTAGAATAACTTTTCAAGATTTAATATGAGGCAAGATGCAAGTTTGTTTTTTTTCTCCTGTGAATGGAGGGTAATGTTTAGGAGAGAAATTTTGATTACACTATGCTCTTTTCATTGAACTTTTTTAAAGCTAAGCTAAAATAGCAAGACTTCTCCTAAATGAGAGTTTATTATTTACCAAAAGATTTAAAATAAGTTTTACCAAATAATAACAATGAGATAAAACAATTTAAAATGTAATTAACTTAATTTTATAGAATTAGAGGAACATCTCAGTTTCAAATTTCTGCAAGGCAGACACACACGTACATATTTCCTCTGGCCATATTTCCATTTTATCTGGAGAAAGCATTTCTCACACTTAACAGTCTTTGACACTTATTTGAATCTTTGAGAATATTTTGCTATTGCAATAAATTCTTTCCAGGAATGCTGAGTTCTTTTCTTCCTTCTTTTACCTCTATTCTGTGCCCTTGTCAACTGATCTTTACTGATCACATCCCTTTAAATAAAATTATAAGAGGACATTGACATATCACCTAAAAGGTTTAGCAATTTTAAAGCAATTTTGCTACTCCCTTAACAAGAATGTTTGCATAATATCTAAGGAACTGTATTAACCTCTCTTTGGTTTGAAATAAGGAAATATTTTACTCCTCGATAAGGACCAATTAAGTTTATAAAATGTAAAGTAACATGTCTTAGTGAAGTACATGTCTTGGGAAAGGACTATAAGAACATATTATACTCGATGGTTTATAAGCTTGGCTGCAAAAGAGAATCACCTGGGAGATTTGTTAATAATACAGATTCCCAAAACACAACCCTGACTTAATGAAGCAGAATCTCCAGAGAAGGGGCATGGGAATTCTGTTTTTAATCAATGTCTCAAATGATTTGTATAATCTGATGATCATATTTGAAACTTAAGTTCAAGTCTAGATGTGCCATATGGCTGACAATAAGTGAGAAGAGTCCTCCTCTTGTGCTAAGATATTTAGTTTTCACAGTAGACAAAGAATCATTGAAATAGTTGGATTATAAATGAATGAGCAAACATGTACCACAGAAAGATAATTCTGAGAGCAATGTCAGAGACTAGAGGCTTGAAAACCAATAAATGACATCTGAAACCCAGATGTCCAATAAGATGAAGATATAATAGGACAGTGCCTGTGGTGCTTACAAAAGGAAGGATGGCTCTAAAAGATGAGGAAGTTAGTTGTCTTAACCCAACTTGCTGATTAAACATTAAGGATAAGAGTAATCTAGTGTATCAGTTTGCTTGGGTTGTCACAACAAATATATCACAACAAATATGTCACTGGGTGACTTAAACACAAGAATTTATTTTCTCATAGTCCTGGAGACTAGAAGTCCAAATTCAAGGGGTTGGAAGATTTGGTTTCTCCTGAGGCCTCTCTCTGTAGTTTGCAGATGGCTGTCTTCTCACAGTGTCCTCATGTGGACTTTCCCCTGTGTACACACAACCCTAGCATCTCTCTGTGTGTCCAAATTTCCTCTTCTTATATAAAGACACCGGTCAGTTTGGATTAGGGCCCACCTGAAGGGCCTCTTTTTAATATAATGACTTCTTTAAAGGCCTTATGTCCAAATATAGTCACACTCTGGGATATTGGGGAAAGAGCTTCCACATATAAATTTTGGGGGGAATAATTTAGCTCATAATATGTATAAAGTTCAGAAGACTCCGAGTGTGATGATTCACACAACTGAGTAGGTATCAATGCCTTTTTCCAACATAAGGAATGCATATAAAAGACAAGCGATATGGACAATAAGGTCTATTTGAACATGACGTGTTCGAATTGCTTATGGAAAATAAAAGCAGAGATACAGGTAGACAACAGATGTATGTATGTGTTTAGGAATGTGTGTGTGTGTGTGTGTGTGTATGCATATAGCTTGGCTAAATATAATAACATTAATATGAAAATATATTATAAATTGAAGGAATATTAGATAAGAAATAGATCTCATAATCACACTTCAGAATACCAAAAAATATTATCACTGATTATCTGAAAACTAATTCATTTTTTCCCTCATGCATCCATATTACTTGTACAACCAATAACTTTAACATACCACCAAGTGAGAAAGGCACGACTGCATTCTTCATTTAAGCTTAGACATTACTTAGCCTTTCAGGTTCCCTGCTTTGTGCTGTTCCTTATGTGTAGCTGGATGATAAGTAGTGATTAGTTAGGTATTTCTGGGCAAACACAATCTCTATTGCCTTGATTGTCTTTTTTGGAGAGAAACTGGTGTCTCAAAGATTTGACATACTTTAAGGTTTTTACCTTTTTTTGGTAATTAATCCTTCTTTAAATGATTTAGTGAGAATGTTATTTCATTTAATTAGAATATAAAAGGCCATGTGTTGCAAAGAGCTTTCCAGTATGATTCAGTGTTACAAATGCATGCTTATATGGGGTAAAAATTCAATCAAAATTCAATAACTCAGAAAATTATTTAGACTTCAATCTACGACAGAATAATACAAAGCAGAATAAAACAGAAAACATTCAGGAAAATCTCTTAAGATAAATCACATCTAGTGATTTTTTTTCTTCTGTAGAAGCATGAGAAAGTCATCAAAATTTCGAGTTTGTAAAGGAATCCCAGTAATGAAAATCTATGCACTAACGCAATATTATTTCAAGGGAATATGTCTTTATACACGAATACTAATTTACTTACACAAGCAGACCCTTACCCTCAACTTAATATAATACATATTTTTGGTGAAAACCATTTTTTTAAGTGATTTTAGAAGAAAAATTTTAGTAAAAGCTAGATAGTGAAATATCTCTCATCTTGAAATTTCATATTATTTCTAGATTTTTTCCTCAAAAGATAATAGCAATAATAGTATCTATATTATTAAACCAAAAACAAAAAAGCTAATACATTCCTCTCGGTTCATGTAAAATTAGATGGAAAATTTTATATAGGTATATGTGTATACATATTTGCTATAGTTTATGTTTAATATTGTATGCTTGTTTATTATTATTTCCTTTGTAAAAACTCTACAATAGATAAAATTTAAATTTTAAATTTTATTTATTAAGAATATTTTTGTTGACATCAACTTTCAGACATGACCAATTCAAATAAATATAACAATATTATAAAGATTTATAATTCTATTGATAAAAATACTATTTGAATATTCATATTTATTTCTTTTCTATGAAGGAGATGAACAATGATCAAAGCGAGAACAGCAAACATACTCTAAGACTTCAAGAGTATCCTACAAATGTTTTTGTCGTGATTCATCCTAGACCATCTGCACGATGGCAATAAATCAGTACAAAATATGACCATGTGTTTCTTTAATTCAGTTCACCTCCTCCCTCAAACTTGTTTTTCGCATCCTACTGATGATGATTATATTTACTTACATAAATACGATAGAAAAGATTATTGTGTCATTCCAGCTGCAGTTACCTAAAAATGGTTCCTTGATTATAGCTCTCATTGGTTTAGAGTCACCTTCATATGTCTATGAGCCAGGTCTCTCTATTCTTAAGGATAAATTTGCATCATAATTTTTAAAGTTTTTTGTCCTTAGTGTTTAATGTTGTTAGTATTCTCCCTTATTCTTACAAAACAGAAGAACCATCCCATAGAGTCTAATTTTAAAACGCAGTTCAAATCCAGCAATGACATGCATGCAATTCCTTGTGTCACTGAATTGCTCCAACACCTGGACAAATTATTGTCTATCTGGTTGTCTTCCAAGATGTTGCTGTATTCTGGTTCTAACTAGACACAAACTCATGTTTTTTTTATTTTTTTTTTAAATTTTTTCTGGATGTTTGTACTAATATTTAGAGGAATAAAATAGAAGCTGTTTACACACACACACACACACGCACACACACACAAACTGGTGGGTTTAACAGATTGTTTTACCCAATGTTAAATGTGCATACATAAATTGATGTACAGAAGGTTTCAGTAACATGCTCAAGGTCGTTTCTCAGTTAAAAAGTATATTCACCTGTACCTACTCCCTCATTCTTTTTCCCAATACACCATATGGTCTCTAAAAAAGGCCATTATCACCTCATCGCCAAAACTGCTCTTCTCTCACTCTTCCACAAGTCAGTAAATGGTAATATTACTTGCCCACTTATGCAAGCCAAAACTTATGATTCAACTTTATTTTTCTTACACATCTCATTTTACATCATGAATAAATTTTATCTGCTTTACATTAAAATAAATAAAAATATGACTAATTGTGTTCTGTCCTAGACACATCAATAATTTCATGCTGTGATAATAAGACCTTTCTTTTGCCTATTATGTTTTTCACCATGAGGGCAAGACTAGGTTAGCCTGCTAGAGTTTCAGAGTCCACATGCACCACATCCAAGACTTAGCTCCAGCAAGATCAGCCTAGATCAGCAGCTCATCAACTAACAGCTCATGTCCAGTTGATGTAAGTAAGCCTATACCAGTTCAGAAGAACCACCCAGATAACTCATAGACCTATAGGAAAAAAAGTGTTTATTGCTTTTTGCCATTAATATGTTGCGTTATTGTTTTTCACGAAGATGTAAGAAAATTTAACATGAGCAGAGATAGTCTACAAACCTTAACAGGTACTTAAAATGTCACTTTACTGCAGTACAATAGAGTAATTGATTATTGTATTGATTATACATTTTAGATATTATAAAACTAAGGTTATTTATAATACCTTGGTGTGGAATTATACTTAGTTTCTTCCCCCACTCCCCATTTCAAGATTGCTTCATGAAACATCAATAACCCACTCTTGGCTGTTTTAATAATAACACAGTGTTAAAGCTTATTGTTTAAAAA
>NW_011888808.1:6739585-6745668 GCF_000151845.1 Pteropus vampyrus | reverse complement strand
ATTTATTTCTTTTCTATGAAGGAGATGAACAATGATCAAAGCGAGAACAGCAAACATACTCTAAGACTTCAAGAGTATCCTACAAATGTTTTTGTCGTGATTCATCCTAGACCATCTGCACGATGGCAATAAATCAGTACAAAATATGACCATGTGTTTCTTTAATTCAGTTCACCTCCTCCCTCAAACTTGTTTTTTGCATCCTACTGATGATGATTATATTTACTTACATAAATACGATAGAAAAGATTATTGTGTCATTCCAGCTGCAGTTACCTAAAAATGGTTCCTTGATTATAGCTCTCATTGGTTTAGAGTCACCTTCATATGTCTATGAGCCAGGTCTCTCTATTCTTAAGGATAAATTTGCATCATAATTTTTAAAGTTTTTTGTCCTTAGTGTTTAATGTTGTTAGTATTCTCCCTTATTCTTACAAAACAGAAGAACCATCCCATAGAGTCTAATTTTAAAACGCAGTTCAAATCCAGCAATGACATGCATGCAATTCCTTGTGTCACTGAATTGCTCCAACACCTGGACAAATTATTGTCTATCTGGTTGTCTTCCAAGATGTTGCTGTATTCTGGTTCTAACTAGACACAAACTCATGTTTTTTTTATTTTTTTTTTAAATTTTTTCTGGATGTTTGTACTAATATTTAGAGGAATAAAATAGAAGCTGTTTACACACACACACACACACGCACACACACACAAACTGGTGGGTTTAACAGATTGTTTTACCCAATGTTAAATGTGCATACATAAATTGATGTACAGAAGGTTTCAGTAACATGCTCAAGGTCGTTTCTCAGTTAAAAAGTATATTCACCTGTACCTACTCCCTCATTCTTTTTCCCAATACACCATATGGTCTCTAAAAAAGGCCATTATCACCTCATCGCCAAAACTGCTCTTCTCTCACTCTTCCACAAGTCAGTAAATGGTAATATTACTTGCCCACTTATGCAAGCCAAAACTTATGATTCAACTTTATTTTTCTTACACATCTCATTTTACATCATGAATAAATTTTATCTGCTTTACATTAAAATAAATAAAAATATGACTAATTGTGTTCTGTCCTAGACACATCAATAATTTCATGCTGTGATAATAAGACCTTTCTTTTGCCTATTATGTTTTTCACCATGAGGGCAAGACTAGGTTAGCCTGCTAGAGTTTCAGAGTCCACATGCACCACATCCAAGACTTAGCTCCAGCAAGATCAGCCTAGATCAGCAGCTCATCAACTAACAGCTCATGTCCAGTTGATGTAAGTAAGCCTATACCAGTTCAGAAGAACCACCCAGATAACTCATAGACCTATAGGAAAAAAAGTGTTTATTGCTTTTTGCCATTAATATGTTGCGTTATTGTTTTTCACGAAGATGTAAGAAAATTTAACATGAGCAGAGATAGTCTACAAACCTTAACAGGTACTTAAAATGTCACTTTACTGCAGTACAATAGAGTAATTGATTATTGTATTGATTATACATTTTAGATATTATAAAACTAAGGTTATTTATAATACCTTGGTGTGGAATTATACTTAGTTTCTTCCCCCACTCCCCATTTCAAGATTGCTTCATGAAACATCAATAACCCACTCTTGGCTGTTTTAATAATAACACAGTGTTAAAGCTTATTGTTTAAAAACAAAAAAACAAAAAACAAAAAACAAAACCAAAAAAACCTGTTAGTTTTAGAAGTAATACTCTGAAAATTGAATTAATATATACTCAATTGAGGGCTTTTCAAGTGACATCCTTTTAATGTGTTTCAAATTTAAATATCTTCCTGGGTAAGTGGATTATGCACCTCATCACTTAGTACCCAACCATCAATTCTCCTTTCATCTTTGACCAGTAATGTCATTTATGACATATAAGCAAGCTTGCATTTGGTTAGTAAGTTGGATGAGAGTCATCTATATTTACTGTCAAAAGCAGCAGCAGAACTCTTGCATCTGTGGAAATAAATTCACTTTCAGTAAGAAACTATAAATCTCTTCAATATAGGCTTTTACAAAAAGAATGAAAAAGTGGCCCAGCATCATATTGTTATATTAATTATAAAAGTAGCAATAGTTAGTCCAGCTCCACAAAGTGTCATCTGAAAATGGTCCATGTGAATTTGACTATCGATAGTAGGGGAGTAAAATGCATTACCCCAAAATATGTTTGTTTAGCATGAGGATTATTTTAGGCTGATTATTTTTAAGATGCAGAAGACTCAGGAAATTTGCTTTTTTTAAACTCTCTTTTGATTGCCAGAGATAACTAAAAAGAATATGAGCCAAGTGTGGTTGACTGGGGAGAACTTAGCAAGGCCTGTTTGTTCACATTCCCTTCTCTGTTCCTTTGTCTCTGCATGGCATGGCAAACATTTGTTTATGAAACATTTGTCCTTCACATCTCCCTGTGAATTGTCTTCCTCTCTTTTGCTGTCTCAGACGTCTATATCTTTCTTCTTAGCTCAGGATGTTATATTAGCTTCAGTTACCTGGCTGCCCTTTGGTTTCATATTCTTATGGAGCTCTCATAAGTACAAAATTAAATTTGATTTTCTCCTATTAATCTGTCTCACATCAATTTAATTCTTAGATCAGCCAGAAAAACCTAGAAGGTTTTTCTTCTTCTCAACAAGATGTAACCAAAATAAAAACTGATATTTTGACAGGAAAGAAGTAGGAAAACAAGAAGGAAATCAAAGTGTGCTGGTTTTGGTAAGTAGCTAGTCAGACATAAGTGACAACGGGAACCAAGGAATAGGGGCTCAGCCTAGAGACCGCCCAAAGAACACCCCAATGGTAGTAGAATTCTGGGTAAGCACATGAGTATTAGGCAAAGTTATTGCTTAGTGTCAATCAGATGTTAATCAAAATGATCTCACTTGCCAACCACCTGGAAATGCCTTTGGAACCACCCATCATGGCCCAAATATAAGGCAGACATTCCCACTTCTGGGCCCCCTTTTTTTTTTTTTTTTTTTTCTGGGCTCTCTCTTTTTTGGTGGCCTTTTGTAGTACCTTTTGGCCCCTTTGTGTTGGTTACAGTGCTGGAACCATGTGCTTCCTTAGGCCTACTTTGTCTTTCTAAAATATACTTTAAATAAAACCATTAAATCTCAATGACCTGTGATTCTTCACTGCAGTCATTTGAGGAAGAACCTAGGAAAAATGCTAGCTACATGTTTGTGCTGCTGTTATTCCTCTTCCTTCCGCCTACCGTTGGGTTGAAACTGAACTCTGATAGGCCCCAATGGTGGCAATTTTTTTTAAAAAAATTAAATGTCAGTGAGAGATAATGATTCTCTTAAATACTGTGTGTGTGCTAAATGCACAAGCGCAGAAAGACTGAATAATACGTTAAACTCAAAAATAAATACTTATTAAAGCAATTATTTCCAGAAGCATTGAAAAATGAGACATACACTGTGCTTACAATTGTAATTACTAGGAGAACCACATAGGATTTTAGTAGAAGTGACTCTAAATTTTTGTATATTAAATCATCTATTAAATGACATGAGCAAGTTGTTTTGTATGTCCTGAAATCATGACATAAAATCTCTACAAAAGAAGTTAAAAATGCTTGAAATACATCTAATTTTTCCTTTAGCTTTTTAATGGAGAATAAAATCTTCATGACAGACCTACAAAAATATATTTTTGGAAAGAATGTAGTTAAATTTTTTTTATATGGTGAAGATAATTCAAAAGACAAAACATTTAAAGAAAGATAAATGGGAAAGTACATAAGACATCCAATAAAGATGATAATTTGAATAGGGAGTGAAGGAAGCAGAATTTGTTACCCCAAAATATGCCTCTTTGGCATAAGGATTATCTCATACTGATTAGTTTTAAGAAATAACAGACACAGGAGATTCTCTGAAAACTGAGTAGAAGTTACCCTTTTGTAAGAAATATACATTTATAAGGAAAATCTCCATTTCTAAGAGTGTATCCTGTGTACCAGAAAAAGAAGAATGACTAAATCTCTAGAAAGTGTTATCAGTGGAAAGCCAGAGATTTAAATTTGCATAACAATTGTGCCCTCCTTTATGTTCTCCCATGTCTAACTCCCTACCCCCATCATCTTCTTTTGCTTTGGCTGGATGGTATCTAAGGTAATGGTTTGGGCCATTATAGGGAGTTACTCAGTTTTTGTGGTTATTTCCCTTGTATACAGGAGGTATACATATTATTAATCTTCTGTTTGTTTTCCGCTTATTAATCTGTCTTTTGTTACAGGAGGATCTCTGCCAACAATCTAGAAAGGTAGAAAGAAAACTATTTTTCTTTCACACAAGAGTATCAATTTATTAATTGGCTTATGTATTAATTTAGCAAAGTCTAAGTTAGAGCTTTTACTTTCCTTTTTGGGGATAGGAGAAAATAGCAATAATTTTGACCATGTGGACTAATTCAAGGAGGTGATTCTAAATACTAGAATGAAAATGACATTCAATAAAAATAAAAATTACAAATAAAATTAAAAAAAAATCAGGGAGCTAAAGTAACTACCAGAAGTGTAATATCATGTAGTATGTCCATGGTGATTGCCAAACTATGTAAAAGAGATAAAATAAAATACCTCATGATGGAAACATTAAAAACTTTGAATATATGAAGAAATTATGTTAGGTAGCTAGTCAGACATGAGTGACAAGGGAACAAAGGAATAGGAGTCCAGCCTAGAGACCGCCCAAAGAACAACTCAATGGTAGTAGAATTCTAAGTACACATATGTTCACTAGGCAAAGTTATTTAGCAACCACTCAATCAAAATGACCTCACTTGCCAATCACCTAGGAATGCCTTTGGAACCACCCATCATGGCCCAAATATAAGGTGGACATTCCCATTTCTGGGGGTTGTTGTGACTGTTGTAACAGTGCTCTGTTACAGCTCTCATTGCTAAAATCATGTGCCACTTTGGAGGGTGCTTTGTCTTTCTAAAATATACTTTTAATGAATCTTTTCTAAATCTCATTGACCTGTGATTCTTCACGGCCTCAATGAGGAAGAACCAAGAAAAAATGCTAATTATACTTCTGCCCCGTTATCCATCCCCCCACCCTGTGCCATTAGGGCGACACCAAAGTTCAAATCGCCCCCAACAATAATAAATACAAAAGGACTTAATTAGGCTTAAATGAGAAAGATGTGAACAGATACAAAGAGTATGAAGATGAAGGAGGGAGGGAGGAAATTGATAAAAACATTTGTAATTACAATGCCATGTAAAACATATCATTATGGAGACTTAGAGAGACTCATATAGTTGTTCATAAGCAAACTTAGATTGCTGTATGTGAAGTGTCTTTACAAAGACCTGGTAGCATTCACAGATACATAGTTCTCCCAGTGGAGAATCAGTGAGAGAGGAGAATGTTCCTGAAAATGGGAAAACATCTGGCATTTGACATCCAGGTAACAGTCAAGAGGGGTGTGTATAGAAAATGGCAAAAGATGTGCTACAGACACATAAGCTCAGTCATGGAGTATTTTTGTGCCAAATAATTTTAAATTTATCGTGAAAGATTTGTGAAATGAAGGAAGATGGCATCATCGAATTTGAAATTGAAAAACACTACAGTGGTCTATAGGAGTTTTAAAAGGCAAGAACAGTTTTACAAAGCCCTTACACTACACATGCAACAGTATAATATTATTTGAAGATAAAATCTGATTAAAAATATATATTGCATAATCTAGCAATTCTGCTTCTGGGTATATAAAATTTATATATGAAGGAAATAAAATCTTATCTCAAAGAGACATCTGCACCCTTGTGTTCATTGCAGCATTATTCACAATAGCTAAGACATGGAAACAACCTAAGTGTCCATCAACAGATAAATGGATAAAGAAAATGCAGTATCTGTACAATGGGATACTATTCAATCATAAAGAAATAAGGAAATTGTGCCATTTGCAACAACATGGATGAAACTTGAGGACATTACGCTAGTGAAATAAGTAAGGCTGAGAAAGACAAAACTATATGATCTCATTTACATATGGAATCTAAAAAAGCTGAATTCATAAAAATAGAGAATAGAATATTGGT
>NW_011888808.1:6735027-6739535 GCF_000151845.1 Pteropus vampyrus | reverse complement strand
TTAGGCTTAAATGAGAAAGATGTGAACAGATACAAAGAGTATGAAGATGAAGGAGGGAGGGAGGAAATTGATAAAAACATTTGTAATTACAATGCCATGTAAAACATGTCATTATGGAGACTTAGAGAGACTCATATAGTTGTTCATAAGCAAACTTAGATTGCTGTATGTGAAGTGTCTTTACAAAGACCTGGTAGCATTCACAGATACATAGTTCTCCCAGTGGAGAATCAGTGAGAGAGGAGAATGTTCCTGAAAATGGGAAAACATCTGGCATTTGACATCCAGGTAACAGTCAAGAGGGGTGTGTATAGAAAATGGCAAAAGATGTGCTACAGACACATAAGCTCAGTCATGGAGTATTTTTGTGCCAAATAATTTTAAATTTATCGTGAAAGATTTGTGAAATGAAGGAAGATGGCATCATCGAATTTGAAATTGAAAAACACTACAGTGGTCTATAGGAGTTTTAAAAGGCAAGAACAGTTTTACAAAGCCCTTACACTACACATGCAACAGTATAATATTATTTGAAGATAAAATCTGATTAAAAATATATATTGCATAATCTAGCAATTCTGCTTCTGGGTATATAAAATTTATATATGAAGGAAATAAAATCTTATCTCAAAGAGACATCTGCACCCTTGTGTTCATTGCAGCATTATTCACAATAGCTAAGACATGGAAACAACCTGTGTCCATCAACAGATAAATGGATAAAGAAAATGCAGTATCTGTACAATGGGATACTATTCAATCATAAAGAAATAAGGAAATTGTGCCATTTGCAACAACATGGATGAAACTTGAGGACATTACGCTAGTGAAATAAGTAAGGCTGAGAAAGACAAAACTATATGATCTCATTTACATATGGAATCTAAAAAAGCTGAATTCATAAAAATAGAGAATAGAATATTGGTAGCCAGGGGCTGAGGGATGGGGGAAATGGAGAGAGATATAGATAAAAGGGTATATATTATACACTTCTAGCTATAAGGTGAATAATTTCTGGGAGTCTAATACAGTGGGTATAATTAACAATATTGTATTATATACTTGAAAGTTGTCAATAAAGTAGATCTTAAATGTTATCAGCACACACACACAAAATATGTGTGTGGGAGTGGAAGTGTTAACTACTGTTTTTGTGGTAATTATTTTACAATACATACATGCATCAAATCATCACGTCGTACACTTTAAACTTATTTATATGTCAATGAATCTCAATAAAACTGGGAAAATAAATATTACAAATATTATAAATATTACAATTACATTATAACTGGGGCAACAGTTAAAACATTGAAAAGAAGATATAAAGAATGAATTAATAGTACGGATAAAATGGAACAATAGAAAAAGCTTCTTTAGCCTAAAAGAAGTCAGGAAAGTAGGAAACGACTGAAACAAGTACAAAAAAGTTCACAAGGCTTAAATTTAATGTAACCACATAAATTATCACACTAAACCCTCAAATTAAATGACATTTATTTTCTGATTAGGTACAAAGTACAATCTAATATTATAGTCTACAAAAACAATTTATTTGTGAATATAAGATAGAATAAAAGTAAAAGGATGTCAAGAAATACATTGCAATCCCTGATCAAAGAAAGCTAGAGTAGCTACATTCATGTTGAACAGTGTGCACTTTAAAACAAAGATTATTACCAGAGAACAAGAATGAGTGAAATTACATTATCACTAAGTTTTCCAAAAAATACAAAGATTATTACCAGAGAACAAAGATTATTACCAGAGAACAAGAATGAGTGAAATTACATTATCACTGTTTTCCAAAAAATACAAAGATTATTACCAGAAAACAAAGATTATTACCAGAGAACAAGAATGAGTGAAATTACATTATCACTAAGTTTTCCAAAAAATACATAAATTTCTAAACATGCATGCACCTAAGAAAAGAGTGTGAAAATTCTTGAAGTAAAAATTGATAGAAATATAGACAAACTTATAATTATCATTGGAGAGTTAATCTTTTTGTCAGTAGTTAATAGATCACATATAAAGAAAATCAGTAGAATCTAGAAAACTTGAATATTACCTACCACCTTTACCTTAAAGATATTATAAAACATTCTACTCAAAAACATATTCTTTTCAAGTGCACTTGGACATTCACACAGACAGACCAAATTCAAGGCCATAATAAGAAACATAAATTGCTAAGTAATGGTGAGATATACTTTGAATAATTGCCAATATAAATGAATCGGACAAAATGTATGTATGCATAGCCATTATATTTCCTTTAATTAAAAAGAATGCTGGTTTTCCTAATATCTCCAATGACAATATGGTGAAAAAGACAAGGTTGGGTATATTTAGTACTATTTTTAATGATGACATAGGAAATAATACATGAAATCTGATTTTTTAAAATTATGTAGAGAGCATGCAGTAAAACTGGAAAATCCCCTTTACTCATCTCATTCAAAAATCATTCACACTGACAAGGTTAATAGATGGTTTGGTTAAACATTTTAACATATATGCCAAATTGCCTTTGAAAAACAAAACATAACAACACTCACAAAACCATATCATTATCCCTTCTTCCAACAATATATAACTGTTTATTTCCCCAGATCTTAGTCAACCCTGAAGTCATCAGCTTGAAGACTCTACTCAACCCTGACATCATCAGCATGGATGGAATATGATGTTAGAGAAAGTCTCATGGACAAATCACAATGGTCAGAGTTGTAAAAAAGTCACAGGTGTGATCTTGTGCCACTGCTGCAAACTATGCTAATGGTTCCTAACATAGAGAGAGAAAAAGCAAAGAGAAGATCAAGTAAGCAATGTAAGAACAATAAAACGTATCCATTTATAAACACTTGAGCCATTCATTCTATTAAGGCTAAATTTTATTGTTTTAACTCATGTAAAATTTTTCATATTTTTGAGTGGTGAAGTTATTTAGAAAATGAATGAATAATCTCTAGGTGGCATAAGCATGTGAATAAAAAAGCATCATACGATTTTGCCGCTGACATGCAGGATATAAATGATCAATATTCACATACGTATATAATTTAATAGGAAGCATTGATTTATATATTACACTTATTCTTTGTAGCAATAGAAAATTAATTCACGCATAATATTGTAGTGTGTATGTTCCCTCGAAGCATTTGTTTCCTCCGTGCTATGTTAAAGAATCTCATTTACCATTTGTGAAATAGAATTAACTGAAAGTTCAACCACTGTTCTGGCGCCCAATTAGAAACCCTGTGCTCACACATCAGAACTCACCTCGAAGTCTTTGACCTGTATGAACTCTGCTACTTGTAGCATTCAGATAATGTTGTGTAAATAATAACAGCATGTTGTAACTAGTTTTATTTTTGAGTGGTTGTAGATGATGGAGAAATCATGTGCAATCTGTCAGTTTTCTAGGTTTAAAAAAAATGCTGTTCAGAGTAACTAAAGATCTTTTTGCCAAAAACTCTCAGTTAAATAGATGATTTTGAGAAGGAAATGTTAACATGAGATATTAAAAGCGTTGCTATGTCTTAACATTAAAAGAGAATCTAATTTATTGGGGAAATGGAAAAGGCTCAAAATTTTTTTCTTCTCAAAGATGTTTTGAAAAGGTGATGTTGTTGCGTCCCTGGAATTTTTATGGCTTCCATCATCTGGTACCATGTCAGCATACGAATGATAACACCCACGCAATGAAGTCATCAATGGTCAGTGGTAGGTGAGGGTGAAATGGTATTTTAAAATATTCCCTGGAGACCTTAACTCTGGATATGGCTGCTCAGTTTGACTTTTGTAGTGTTCTCTGTGCACGTAGCTCATATTTTGAGACTGGACATGAGCTCAGCCAACAATGACATCCCTGTTCCTACTCACTCGAGGACTTGGCTGTGTCACCTGCCCAACACTATCCAGTCATTTCTAGGCTTTATATTTCTCAAAAATAATTCAGAAGACTGATAATACATTGTGTCATAAGAAATATAATTCTGACTGCCTGGGTTTCCTTAGAGTCGCATGCCTAGTGATGAAAAAGAAAGACGAATTCAGTGAATTATTTGATACATGTGCTGTTTATATCAGAGAAAAGATAAATATCTATACATCCCTTGATTGTTATCCTGAAGAATTTAAGGGAAAAAAGTAACCTATTTCATTCCAAAACCATTTAAAAAAAAAAAGTAATGAAAACAGTTTGAAATCTGTTAATTCCCTAATAGAAGCTTTATTTATCTAGAGCATAGCCTTACTTCACCTGCAGAAATTGTTTAGTGAATTTCACTGAAGAAATACAATGATTTTATTTTCCTTTTTATATGATTTATTGCTATGGGCTTATATTGAAATTTACAATTACATAACATTTTTTTATGAACACTCTTATTTCTTATCAGTCATACAAATTAGATTCAAAGTAATAAAGGACCACTCATTTTAGTGTAGTTTTTATCTGTGTGTGTTCTAGTATTTCTGTTTCATAAGCTGTCTTTGAA
>NW_011888808.1:6702380-6733902 GCF_000151845.1 Pteropus vampyrus | reverse complement strand
TGGTCAGATTGTGACAAATCATTAATAACTACAAGACGTCTATCAGAAAATCTATAGTCCTAGCAAAATAATGATTTGGTTTAAAAATCAATCAGGATTTCCTTTACTTTCTTCCTATCTGTCTTCCTGCCTCCCTCCCTCATTTTCTTCATTTCTTTCTTTTTTAATAAATTTTTACTTTAGAACAATTTTCAATTTATAGAAAAATAATGTGAAGATAGTACTGAGAGTTATCATATACCCATACCCAGTAATCCCTATTGACATCTTATATTAGTATGGTACATTTGGTACAATTTTGGTATGTTATTAACACAGGATACCATAGCACATCTATCCGTCTTGTCTACTTAGATTCCTCTTGGATGAGAGTTTTTCAGGCTTTTCATGTTTTTGATGACTTTAGCCTTCGTAAGGAATGCTGGTTAGGTATTTTGTGGGATGTTCTATTAAATTTGTATGTGTGTGTGTGTGTGTGTGTGTGCAGGTGTGTGCAGGTGTGTGCAGGTGTGTGCACATGAGCATACTTCTATGCATGTATTTTCATGATTAGACTGGGATTTATACGTTTGGAAGGAAGATCACAGAGAGAAAATGCCATTGTATCCCATCATATCTGGGGAACAAGTGTCAATGTTTCCTCACTGTGGATGCTAACCTTGGTCATCTGGTCACCTGAGGCAGTGTTTGTCGGCTTTCTCCATAGCAATTGCTCCTTTTCCCCCTTTCTATGATGTAGTTTTAGGGATAAAAGTCACTATGCACAGCCCACACTTAAGGAGTGGGGAGTATGCTTTACCACATTGAGGGGAAGGGATCTGTGCAATTTAAATGGAATTATTATGCATAAAAGGGTTCTCTGGTTTATTTCTTTTGTTGCTGAAATTGTTCCATCTTTTGCCATTGGGAGTTCTTTCAGCTGACTCCATCACGTTCTGGTTTCATGTTGATTATTTCTTGCCCTGGTTGCAGAATCAGCCCTTTCTCCAAAAACCCTGGTAACCTCTATTGGAGAACACTGTCAGGAATGATGCCCTAGTGTTCCATGTGCTCCTCGCTATTGGGACGTCATCGTTTCTGAGCTGACAGAACAGGGAAATATATGGATTGTTAAAAAATAATCTGAGACGTATTAAAATTTTTAAGTGTTTGAGAAAAAATGGATTCCAGTTGGGCGGCATCAAACCAGAAGTGGTTAGGAGTGTTCTACTGGCAGCAGCTCAGGAGAGAAGCTTTTACAGAGAAAGTGTAGAAACAAAGTAAGAAAACTAGAGTTTGGCTGTACTTTAAAGCCTGGGTGGCTCTTTGTGATTGTTCATCCTTAGTGTTTCAATTTCGTAAGCTTGAGGCATTTGTAGGCTTAGATTTTGGTTTGTTCACATAGGCCACCAGGGCATTAGAGCCACCTCAGTCTAATGGTCTCCTTGTTTAATTAATTTAAGTGTGTATAATGTCATGTAAGAAGGATGTACAAGTATTTCTACATGTAATCATCTGTATCTACATTAAACTACATATGAGTTCATACCAAAGTCTCCAACTCTAATCCTTTATCACCAAGATTATTCTTGTTTGTAAACTTCCCCTGAACAGTGAAAAAACTGGATACCACCATCCTGCAGCCGTTTAATTAATATTCGGTTCCATGGTGTATGTGTAACAGTATTAGAATTGTTAACCTGTACCCCACAGAAAACTATTAACAAATACTGTGCTTATACATAGTTCGCTTTACTTTCGGTCTTATAGAATTTACTCACTTCCAAAGTCATTTAGGTCAACATCTTCCTGCCCACCCCACCCCTATTCTGTGTTCCTGTTCCATACACTGTAATACAGTTACAGTGTTCTGTCATAGTCTCCATCTCATCCTGGGTTCCCCTGACTTCCTAAATGATTTTTTAAAATTTGTATATAGCAAGGTTTACTCTTTGCGCTTTAAGGTTCTGTGGATTTTAACATGTATACAGTATTTTCCTGTTCTTTTCTGTCCTTTCCTTCCTTCCTTCCTTCCTTCCTTCCTTCCTTCCTTCCTTCCTTCCTTCCTTCCTTCCTTCCTTCCTTCCTTCCTTCCTTCCTTCCTTCCTTCCTTCCTTCCTTCCTTTTTTTGTTGTAGTGATACTTTTCTAGTTTATATGCTGATTGTCAGTTTATTGAGCTGGTGCTATTGTTATTAATATGAAGGTCACGCTGTAAATATTTTGTGTGTAAACTATTTTGTGCCTTTTGTTATTATTCTCAACAATTTATTTGTTACCATTAGATTCACTTTTATTCTTTTAGAGGAAATTACTGCTACACAAAAGGAAAGAGAGATATAGAAAAAAAATCCCACATTCTGAGATTTTAAATAAAAAAGACTCATTTTAAGAGATACAGAGAAAGATTTCGTGACAGTTTACTGTTGAACAACTTGTTGTTTTGCTTTTATGTGCTACTTCCTTCCCCAATTTCATATTAGATAACATCCTTCAGGCTGTCAAAAAAAGAGGAGATAATATAAAATGGAAGCATAAGTTTTCGATGAGAGTGACCTTGCCAACATGCCCTGAAATCTTATATCTACCACAAGACACCTTCATAGGGGAGGGACGAGGTGATAGAATTCAAAGGAAAATGTGAATTCTGGAGTAGAGGGGGCTTTGTGCCCAACTGTCTTGTGAGGCAGCCAGTCTCTAACCTCTAAAGAATAAGAGCCGGTAGCACTGGCTGAGCTTGAATAAGGTTCTGGTTCTATTAAAGATGTAATATCTGAGTTCACGGATGGGGTTTGTGGAATTTGCAGGTTACTATTACCTGACACAAATGCCATCTAATTCTGTAGAGGAGAACATATAATAGAAGAGGGCAGGGCCTGAAGGGCTGGACTCAAGGCAGCAAAGTGGGACAAAACACAGTGGGTGGCAATATAAGGAAATTGAAAGGGTGAGGCCACATAGAATTGCAAACCTCAGTGAAATCGGCATAGGACCAAATGTGTCCACTGGCCAGACACCCACTTCAGCTGGCACATCTCAAACTCAAGCCAAATTAAATGTCCTAGAACAATGATGAATTTGGAAAGAATAGGAGACACAGTGGAAGTACAAAATCCTCAAATTCACTGCATTTAACACTTTTAAATGGCTGAATTTGATGGCGTCTACATGGAAGTGATTAAAGTTTCTATTTTGTAGAAATGAGGGCTTGTGATACAAATTAAGTCCAATTATATAAAACAACATTATGTGTTTGCAATCTGCATTCGAGGTTGTGAAGGTCATATGTCTATCTCTACTCTGCCTCTGATAAGAAAATGGTTTAAGGTTTGCTTTAAGTTTTGCCGTATAAATTCATTTTTAAGGTGAGCTGGCTTTTGTTCCGTATGCTTTGCCAAATGCTGACTGGATGTTTTTCCATTTAACCTTAGAAAAGCTTATCTCTTCAACTTGAGTGGTCCTTGCGTGTCTATGTGTTATGCAGTGATATTTCTCTGTCACGATGTGGCCAGAGAAGGACTAAATCACATTATCTCTGACACAGAGAATCATCTCCTTATTGAGGTTAGATCTGAAAATGGATCTCATATGGTGCAGCCAGGGTTCCTCCCCAAACTGGAAGAAATTGTTCTTTAACCATTTCATATCCATTCTTATAGCCATCAAGATTGTGACTTAACAGATAATTGAATAAACTTTTTATTGGTCTGGATCAATAATATGGTTTATTTCCACATGGTAAATAGACCTGAAAGTATGTTTTAGGAGAAGGGGACCCTTCATATAAGCTGTGATATGTCTCATATTTACATGACATTTAGCCAAGTTGCAAAAATAAGAAACAATGTGACAGGAGAAATCAGAATCTAAATATTTTAAGTTTACGACACATGACTTTAATTTGTTGAAATAAATGTTTCTTTATGATTGAAAGATTGAATTTATAAATATAAATCATAGAAAGAAAATTTATAAAAAGCATATCAATTTAAGAAACATGGATTATTATAGATTGAGCCCATTAAAATAGTAATGAGAAAACTTAAAATATAAAAAAAATAATTTAAAGGGCTTTTGGTTAGCTTACAATATTATTCTAAAATAATGACTATGTTAAATCTAGAATGGAGTGGAACTTCCTGTATCATTTCAAAATTTCAGTAAAATAATAGTAAACAATATATAAACAGAGTATAGTATGTGACCCTAACTCAAATTTTAAAAGAGTAAGTCTTTACTGGCTTTATTGCTACAAATTTGGACCTGTACATCCTCATCTTTTTTTTTTGAAATTAATGGGAACATATTTTCTATGTTTATTATAATATACCAGAGATTTTATTCATCTCACCAGCTTGTGGCCTCTTTTGTCATTAAAGCGACCTCTCCTGAAGTGACAATGGTAATGTGTTGTAAAGCACGGGACACTTCTTTCCTAGACAACAGAACAAAAACTAGGCTTGAACTTTTGAGAAAGCCTCAGTGATGATAGAGAATGAAGTATGATAAATAATTTTAAGTAACCACAGAAGTGCATAGAATTCTAGGACTCCTTTTCAGGAGGCCTCACTTTGAACCTAACTTTGCATTTAGAAGACCAGAGACAGCTTGGCAACCCTTCATCTTACCACAATTAGAAGTAACCCAAGTAAACATATGCTTTTTCCCTCCAGCTTTATTGAGATATATTTTACATATAATGTTGTGTAAGTGTAAGATGTACAATGTGAATATTTGATACACATATATATTGCAAAATGATTACCACAATAAAGTTACCACATCCATTGTTTCAAATAATTACAATTTTTTGTATGTGTAGTAAGAACACATATGTGCCTTGGACACTAGACCAAAATGATGCTATGTCCTATAGGAAAGAAACAGACTTTCTGTTACTCTTGTCCAAAAGGTTTCCCAGGAGTGACCGTGCCTCTCATAATTGACAGCACTATCATCATGCTTTCAAAAGAAAGCTCACACATATCTAATGAATTTGAATATGCCCAGATGATACCAACAAAATGGTTCTACTATAGTTTGATACCAGAAATTTTCCGAAGCTGTAATAATGAATCCTAAACAATACCAAAGTCTGTTAAAAATGTTCAGTCTAAATGCGTCTGTACAAAGTTCAGTCCAGCTTTTTATAGATTTCATATGAAAAATGGCTCAAAAAATTTGATATCAAACTTTCTTTGTCAACTTTTGATCCATGGGAATATTTATGGCCAACTTCTTATACCATGGGAATACATCTGATATTTATTTTAAGGCAAGATTAAAAAAGCAGAAGTTAGCATGCAAAATTAAACTAAAAACTATTATTGAAATATAGACAACATTGTTTTGATATTATGTACTCAAAAACCCTAAAATTTCATTCTCTTCTTTTTTTCAGAGTTAATCATAGCCTAACCTAATAATATGCTGAAAACCAAACTCTGAGTCAAACAATCGAATAATTTACAGTTATAATCTTTGGATATGGTAAATGATAGCCTGGATGACATTCCCGGAGGATGTTTTTAAAGGTAAGTATTGCTGGATAGAAGAGATCATTGCTCTCCCTATAATTTTATTGTAACTTCTCTTTTTCTTCAGGTAAACACAGCTTAGTTGGTTACCATGAAATTCAATTTTTTTTTTAACTTTCATAGCTCACTCTTCTGAAAGATGTACTAACATTGCTTTATGCTGTTAGCGTCCATTGGTCATTGGAAAAAGTGTGGTGAAGTTGTCCAAAGAAGTGTCTATATTTTGTCATTAAAATTTACCTCAGTCACTTGATATTGACTTGTCAACCTGCCATTTGTAAGTTGCCTTTTTCATTATGCACAAAATTGAGTTTTCTTAAACTTTTTATTTTATTTTAGTTTATTTTTACAATTTTGGAGAAGACCTCAATTTAATAGTGTGTTTTAAAAGTCAGGCCTAAATTAACTTCCTTGACTGGCAATGTAGGGTTTCAGAACGAGCTCCCCCAAGGTGCGCCTCCCCGGAATGTGGATTATTTTCAGCTAAAGACAACCGAAATCCTGCTGGCTGAAGAGGAACTTCTCCCCCGCCTTGCTTTAATTATCTGGAAAAATTTAAATTAGGCCCATGATAAGAGTTCTCACCAGAAGTGATTTTTTTATCTATCTATATGGCAGGGCAAACTAGTAATTCCTGAAATGTGCTCTTTCTGCAGTAACCTTCTGAAGCCCAAGGTGCATTATCTCCTCCTTAGCTCAGAATGTCTTGTATACCCATGTTCCCTTTCTACTTCTGAACTTCTTGTGATGTGGGTTCTCTGATTCTCTCAGGTATATGGGGTCCCCATACATATGTATGCATAAAATTTCATTATTTTCTCATGCTGTCTCATGTCTATCTAATTATTAGACCACTCAAAAGAACCTTGAGGGTAGAGGAAAGTTTGCTCCTCCCTCACAGTAATTAGAAGTGAAATAAAGATAGTCCTAATTTCCATTTGGATTTAAATATTAAGGCAACTTCTGGTAGAAAATTTATTTCTTTTTTTTAAGTATAAAATCTTTTGAGAGATCAGGTTTCTCTCTGTGCCTTCTGACTAAATGTAATTTTCATTTTTATATTGCTCTGACAAAAAAATACACTCATCTTCCCTCCTTGAAATTTAAACAATTAATAACCACTAAGCGTACACTCAGCAAGACGAAGATCAGTGACACACTCTTTTGCTTGCTGGGTTTGATAAATAATTTTTTTTAAATATATCACTGAATGATATTTATAACTCCAGGGGACCTATATTGCCAAATGGTTTTCAATAGACTTTATTTTATTCTTAACTTAATATTAAGAATATTCTGATATCATCACCTGATGTTCAGCTCCTTCTTCGACTTTTCTAAAAATTTGAAAAGTAAAGTTATCCCATTCATTCATAATTCACGGTAAGGTGAACAAGAATAAGTCTGGAATCCCCTTGAGTAAAATATCTTTAATTGTCTTTTCATATAAAAATATTTGATAAGAAAGACATTTAGTTAAAACTTTTTCTTCTTGAATGGACCTTGAGAGATAGGTGTCCTCTGTTCTAATAATATAAATATTACAGCTTGCTATATTGTAATATTTGGCTCATCAAATTTCAAGTTTATCTTTAAAAACTTCATATTTTAGTTTTCGTATTCATTTTTAGAAGTTGTGTAAAATTTCTTTGAGGGATGAAATGGTCAAACCCATGGGATAATTACTTGAGCTATCGAAAACAGGGACATTTTTCTGGCTAGTGATAAACTAGGAAGCCAAAGAGATTCCAAGTTAAAGAGACACTTAACTTGACATTGATGGAGGACAGCCCATGGATGGCATGAGAAGGAATGAGATCAGCCTCTGGGAGGAAAGACTGGTCTCCTAACTGAAGAAACAGGTACTTCGGTTCTACACCCACAAGAATCTGAACTTGGGCAACAACTTGAATGAACTTGGGAACAGATTCTTCCCCAGCACCTCCAGTAAGGGGCCAAGCCATGGTGGCACTTTGATTTTAGCTTAGTGAGACCAGTCTAGGCTATCCAGAATTCTGACCTACGGAAGTTGCTGTGAAATGATAAATTTATGTTGTTTTTAGCGGCTAAGTATATGGTAACTTGTCAAGGCAGCGATAGAAAACTAATATAGTAAGTCCTCAATGTCATCAATAGGTTCTTGGACATTGGGACTTTAAGTGAAAGGACATATTACAAAACCAATTTTCTCACAGGGTAATTGATATAAACAAGAGTTAATTTTCTATGGCATATTTCCAGTCACAAAAACATCACCAGACTTCTAAATAAAGACCCAAAACATTTCCACTATTACATATTGAAATAAATGTGAGCTATACATACACTTAAGAAAGATTAATAAAAACAAGTAAAATCATGATTTTTCCATCCACTTATTTTGATTCAGGGTTGCTGGTGGCCAGAGCCTCTCCTGGCAACTGAGAACTCAAGATGGGACCAACCCTAGACAGAATGCCCTTTTGTCACAAGACCACTCACACCCACATCTACACTCTCTCAGACTGGGACAAGTAGACAAGCCAGTTCACCACATGTGCACAGTTTGGGGATGTGGGAGGAAACAGAAGATCCAAAATAACCTCCACAGATGAGGAGAGTATGCAAGCTCCACAGACAGTGGCCACAGCCAAAATTTTTTTTAATCAACAATATAATGAAATGATGCTGAACTGAATGACCTAATCTGAAAACCTGCTGTACAACATGTCTTCTTATTCCTGGCACTTTTCTTTATCACTGATTTTTTTTTCAGGTCCAACTCAACTGCCACATACTTGATCTTCCCATGCCGATAAACGGTTGTTTCCATATTAACATTCCTGTGTATTTGTATAACAATTATGTGCATACTTGTATTTCTCACCGTCTTCTGACATTAGAGATGGTTCCATAATCATCCATTTATTTAATATATCTGTCCCTTTTGATACTTAGTACAGTGTCTAGCACATCATAGAGTTTCCAAAAATATAAAATGTTGAATTAAAGTGTGTTCATATGTTTATCCATTCAGTCCTTCTTATTCTTCCAGATTTTCTAAATATCTTCAATTTTATACCGTAATCTTTTTTGAGAGCTTATTATGTACCAGACTGCATTTAAGAGAGAATGGTCATGAACAGCACAAACATGTTCATTGCCCTGGTTAGAATACTTGTAAGTTTCAGTTGAGAACATGTAATTACCTAATAAATAAGAATGATAATTTCAGACAACAGTGATCAATTAGGTGGTAAGATTAAAAATAAGGAGGGAGATTTTGATTGGGAGTAGGATTAGTGTTTCCAAGAAATGACCTTGAAGCTGAGCCCAGAATGGTTTTAAGGAGACACATGTAGAGAGGTGAACAGAGAGTGGTCTAGGCTCAGGGAATAATAAGTGTAAAATGAAGTTGAAAATAAGCTTGGAATGCTTGAAGAAGAGAAAGACTTTTTAGTAGGATGAAAACCTTATGCCAGAAAGAAGTTATTTCAGCCTTTCTTAATAGACTTTAAAGGGAGTAACTGCCTCTTGTTTATCTCTGTGTCAACAAGGCCTAACATAGAGATTAGAACATAGATATATGCTATCTATATCTGTCTACAACTATCTATATCTCTATATTTGAACTAATTTAATTGAACTCTAAATCGAACCAATATAAAGACGCCAAAATAGCATATTATATCTGTTTGATTATACCATGCACCTACTAGGGAGTTTTGTGATATAAAAACAGAGCCCATATGATTTTGTTTTTACATATATAGTTTTTGTTGTGTTTATTTTCAGTTCCGAAATCCTGACCAATAAATGATTTCCAAAATTGTCTTAAAATCCTGACCAATAAATGATTTCCAAAATTGTCTTAAAATCACATTTTTCTTAAATTATGCCTCTATACATAATTGTAAAACATATCTGAATGTGTTATACTATGACAATTAAACTGTAATATTCTAGACTGTGACACTAAGTAGTTTTGTACTGCCCACAGCTTCCAATTTCCTCATCTACCAATCATGGGAGTTGAAATTACTCTGATCTTCTTTCAACTCTATAAATGTATATTTCTTTACATTTAGCAACAAGTCATTTTAACTATATACCTTTATACTTACGATAACTTAAAAATGATGCATTCTTCAAACAGTCTTTTATTGAAAAGGGTTGCACTGGAATGTTTAAAAGGAAATTGAGAATCATAGATTCCATCCATTCATTCACAGTGAGAATTTTAATGTTATCAAGTTGTCTTTGTATTCAAAACTATAGGTCTATAAATGCTTCACAAAATAGATGATTTGAGAAACTCACTATTAGCCCATGGTTGACTATTCAAAATAATAATAGTTTTATCAAAAATGTATTTAGATTAGATTATCCTGCCTTAAAATTTACTTTTACTACAAAATATAAGACATTTGACTTTGGTGGCAGAAACCTCCAGGGAATAGGAATATAATGTTTTGAACTTAAACTAAAGAGATAATTTTGAACCCAGATTTTGCCGCTGTCACATTTTCTTATTAGAGATAGACCTTAATTTTCATCATTATTTGGTCCCCTCGTTTAAAATTCTTGGAATAGTTAAAGGGGTGAAAACTCCCACAGTACAAGCCTTACTGCCTTACATTTGCTGCAATTCTGCCACTATGAAAACCTTTATCTAAGTTTCAGACTTTACCTTTTCAGTTTCCAGTGAGTGATGTAGAACAATCTGTGCGCCATATGACAAATACCAAGGCTCCACTTGGCATATATGCTAACTGGAGACATATGGTATTTTACCCGTATTTTGGACTCATTGCTTCTATTTCATTCTATATAGATATCTATATAGACACAGTTACCGATTCCTGCAACTCAGTAGCAGGCAATCCGTTTTTGTTTTGTTTCCTTTTTCTTTTTGTTCTTTTCTCCTTTCTTTCCTCCTTCCTCCCTTCATCTCTCCCTTCCTCCCTTCCTCTTTCTTTTCTTCCTCCTCCCTTCATCCTTCCTTCCTTCTTTCCTTCCTTCTTTCTATTACCCTCATTTTTTTAAGCAAAATACAAAGCCCTCACTTTTTAATTTTAATTTTTCTAGAAAACATCTAGTATGCACTTTCCTGTTTCCTCTCAAAAAAGTTATTGCCATCCTTTTTTTCTTAGCATGGAAAAGAAGGTTCATGCAATATTTCATCTTTCAATATTGCCTTTAAAGTGTTCACAAGTGGAATCTGTTAATATATGACTACTGAACACATGTTTGCAGCTCCCAGAAAGTATGCTAATTAGCTATACCCTGGTTAAGAGCAAAGACTCTGGAACCAGATCCTGAGGTTGAAATTCTAGCTTCAGGACCTAAAGGTATATATTATTGTATAATTTAGAAAGCTTTGCATTGTCTCAATTTCTGTTTCTGATAAATGGGAATAATTTTTTATGTATATGGCAATCAATATATATACTTTTACATATATAAATATATGTACTTATATATTTTAAGTATATAAATATATTTATATATAAGTATATATTTTTATATATAAAAAGTATATATTTATATATAAGTATTTATATTTATATATATTTATATATTTACATTATATATACAAGTGTGTATATATTGGTGTACATACACACACACACGCGCTTTTTTATTTCTTTTCATCACTGAACAGATGAGATCAATAGTTTATTAACCACATATATTCACAGCCTGGAGGAGTGGACATTGCTCCTTCTTATGGGCCACTCAGGAGCTGCATTTGGGAACAGGGTGAACAAGCAGGGTCTGTGGAGAGCAGGCTTTGTAGTAACAAAAGTGATATTCAGAGGAAGATGTGATTGACTTGTTTAAATAAATTTGTGGGCTAGCTGGGAACTGAAACCTGTTAGATTCAAGAGCAAGTAAAATGCGTTTTGTCCAAGTGATAGCAAATATCTGAGAAGGAGCATATGCAGAGTATTGTTAGTGATAAACATGGAAGAGGAGGGAGGGAGTGAGTTAAGGAAGCAAGAGAAATCAAACTGTGCTCTGAGCCCAACAAAGCCTTGCTGTAGTCCGCCCAGACCTCTCTGGCACTCAAAATCCATCAGAATATTTCCGTGCAGGGCCAACGAAGCAGGTGATTTACACTTCTACTGCAATCAGTCTTTGGATATGGGTCACCCCAGGAAGGATATGCCCTTGGCCATGACAGCTCTCTGCAGTTGTGGCAAACTGTAAAGGAGTTGACAGCAGCCTACTGATAGCACTTAGGACACCTGGGCAACAGGATGAAGTGGACGGTGCAACTCTGTCCAACACAGTCTATTCCTTACACTGCTTGGACACACTTTATTCATTCAGGACTAGCTCCTTCAAGATTCCACTAGGCCTATCTTCCTGGAGAAAACTTAGGAGAGTTAGTAGAAGGGCTGCCACTCTTCTACTTTCTTTCCTCCTTCCTCAGCTGTTATAGGGCCTTACTTGATACTCATCACCTCCCTCTACTGCCATTCACCCTCAGATTCCCTGCACTCTAATTTTCCACATCTGATCGACTGGTGGATTGCCTACGAGTGTGACCTGAACCCTAATTATTGTTGCTACCTTTAAACCAAATTAAAATGTATGATGATGAGAAAGAACATGTTATTTAAAAAAGAATGATCCACAAAAATCTACACATATATTTACTGGAATTCATGCATTAAAGAAAGATGGGGACTATGGGTGAAATAATCTTTAAAGCAAGGAAGAAAGGGTAGAAGGAAAAAGAAAAAAAAAGAACCCTCAGTTGTGCTATGCCCTCAGAGTAGTCACATCTTGAAGCTTAAAATGTTTAGGGTTTTTTTAGTATTTCCTACCACTAAAAATTGCCTGACCAGCGTACATAATGTATAAGAATTATGTCACATACTCATCAAAAGATTTGGCATATTTTATATACCTAGTTTACAAAATAGACTAAACATAGAAATGGAACTGCAAAGTGACACTTAAGTCTTTTGATCTGGGCATTAAATTCTCAGAAAACAGTGATTTAGTTTTCTTAACAGAAGCCTGCTCATTACATAAGGCCAAGCTGAAGTGTTGGTGTATTTTTTTACCCTCAGCACTATATTATAGCATTCTACCCACAGTAAAATATCTCCTGCTGTGACAAGTATTGATCTTATTTTTCCTTTGAGACTCCTAACAAGCCAAACTGTAGCTTCCTAAAATATTCAGCTGAAACAGTGGTTTGTCAGAACTATAAGTTAACAAGAAATTTACTTTTATTATCCTAATAAAAAATAAAACATAATTAACATTCTCCACATATTTACTGATTACACAATTGCTTTATTAGTTAAATGACTGAGTGATCCAAGAATTGAAGACACGATTTTTTGAAATTTTACTTACGTATATATGTACTTTTATTTAGAGAGAATAATCATTAATATTTTCATACATAATAAAATAAAATTGAAGGCTATGAGCAAAACTGAGAAAATTAGATAATTTTAAATCTATCATGAAATGATATTTTAGTGCACAGTTTTAAAATTATACTTACACACAAATATATATAAAATTAGTCTGCCTAAAAAAGAAGCAAGAGAATATATTTAAATATGTCTTTTTATTTCTTACTCATGCGATGCTTTTATGAAAATAATAAATAAATATAGTGATTGAAAGCAGAGAATAGTGTATTATAAACAAGATTTAGTTAGTAATAGAAACTTGTACATAATGATAGTAATTATTTTTAAAATGCAATTATTAATGATATTTGGTCTAAGAAAATATAAAAGTAAGAATATAAATGTATAGAACACTAGAAATTATTGCATTACATAACAAGTAAATAAATGTATGATCTGTTTAAAGAAAATTGCAAAGTTTGCTATGGAAATCCATTCTTGAATGACATATTTCAATTTTCCTCAAACTTTACAACAATATGGTACATTTTCAATTTAAATTTGAGAACATACCAGAATTAACTCTAATCTCTTGAAATGGTGCCATATATGTTATTATATCTATTCAACTGGTATTTAGGAATAAGTTATTCAGTAGTTAATGGAAGCAAATATAGAAATGAAGCAATATAAAATGAATTATTTAATTATTTTGCTCATACTTTAGGTAGCAGCATTCTAAATCATACTAGAAGGAAAATAGTTTGCTTAAAAAAAAATTCTAGAAAATTAAAGAGGAAAAAAAAGATTTCATGATCATAAATTACGAAAACCAACATCTTAAATATATAATGTGCCATTCAAAGACTTTGTTTATTTTAAAACTATTTTCTTCCAACCCTTACATGAAAATATCATTTTCAGCCTTATATTTACAAAATACAGGCTATAAATTATCAATTTCTTTTTGATTAAAAATCATATATTGCACAATAAATTTCTATCCTTTGAAGAAAAACTTCCAATTACATGTTATGTTTACTGAAGAGACATAGCAACACTACAAAGATTTCTTGTGATCCAAGGAAAAAGTCTCAGGACTGGTAAGAGTGTATTCTTTTAATTGAGCACTGAAAATGCTCCAAATATTTATGCATTAGAAAAAACAAATTTTTCTTTTTAATATATGAGAACTTTTAATTCCAACTTTGACCCTCCCCTTCAAATAGATTAAAATTGTATCTATCTCAGATAAAGAAAGAAAGATTAGAAAGTCAAATTTTTCTTTTCTGGGGAGTTCATAAAAAGAGAACCTCTCTTGTCAATCACCTAAACAGATATTTGGTACAAGAAATAGAAAGTATCCACCCACACGACTGAAATTCATTCACAGTGTCTCTTGTGAATTTTTTTGTTTGTGCTGGCAAATGTATTAAAAAAAAAAAAATCGTGAACTAAATATCCCTTAAACTGATTCTAAAAATTCCAAACAGCCTAAATCTCACAAAGGAAAACAAAAGATTTATGCAATCTGTTCATGGGTAAAGCTGTAGTCCATGTTTCAGAGTAGATAAGAAGACTTCCACCGTTTAGTACCATGAGTTTCATGAAATTGTCACTAATACAAATTTAATACAGTATCTCATCTACACAGTCACCGATAATGCTTTAAACATCTCATTCATTACATATGGAAATATTAACTGCTGTATGGCTGATTTTTCTAGTAATTCCTCATGGTTGCTCATATTTCTTATTGGATGGGTTTCCTAAATACAATTTCTGGCTTTTTGTGTATTTCCATTTTAATACAAAATCTTTTTGTAAGTTAAGCAAAATTTCAAAGTTTTTAGGTTAAAAATCAAAAATTTATTTAACAGAATAAAGAGAATTCTTTATAACAGGATCAAGTTTTTGAATGCTCCCTCTCCCATTTTATAGTGTTTATGCTGAGGGTTATTTGATTTATTCAATCTCAGTTTCATAATTCTTCTGAGATGTATATATGAAATATTATCTCAATAACCTTTCATATAAATTTATTTTTCTCCAATTATACACTAGAAAATGCCTAATGCCTTTGGAAATAAAGGTAAGTCTTGAACTATTACATTAAGAGTTTTTGCGTATCTTTAAAGTCCATCTATAAAATAAATAATTAACTTAGTATGTGTCATTATAGTATAATAAAGAGCCATAATTTATTTTTCTCTTTTAATTCACTCCAGTTTAACGTACAAAGATGAATTGAATTTATCATTTTAATTGAATAAGTAAAATATATTTCCTAATATTTTATTATCAACGGTTCAATTAAAAATAAAAATTTCTTCTAAATTTAGTTACTAATTACAGATTTTTGTTAGTCTCATTAAAGTCACTTCTTAAAAATAAGAATAGCTACAGCATCGATATTGAGTGTATCATATTTGAAAGTTTTCCAAAGTAGAGTTATAGTAATCTAACCTCATTTCCTTTTATAATCTAAAAAAAGCAGATGATAAAAATCACAGTTTCATAAATTGATAATCATGTGACATTCATCATTCTATTACTTTACTTTTAATGTAAAAAATAAATTTTACCCTTAATCATTGTTTCAGGTTTATGTATAACTAGTTTTCTTTTATTAAATTAAATGATTTCAGAAATATGAATTCTGATGTGGAATGGAAAGTCCAAATACAGCATTATTTCTCTCCTTTGACTCAACATAGGAATGGAAAGTCCAAATACAGCATTATTTCTCTCCTTTGACTCAACATAGCCACCCTCTACTTAACACTTTTTTCTAAACCAGTCCCAAATATTTCTGCCTGCTTACACTCCTCAGGTGACTCTCCTGAAGGTTTCCTTCCTGGAGGTGTTTGCAAAATCTCCAAGAAACTCCATCTGAGAACAGGATTGACAACCCCATTTACAGTAACCTGTTAATACTGGTCTATCTTCAGATACTGATTTTAAGGGACATCATTTGACCTGTTTATATGAGTTCATATGAAACATAAAAAACATTGAAACATGTTTGGGTTTTACTTAATAAAGTAATAGCAGTGTAAGGCTGAGTGTGGACAAAAAGCCCTTTACCGAGTTCTGTAATAGGAATGAATTATTTCCATACTTTAAGTAGAAACTTAGGCTTCTACTTTTATCTATATTTTTATCTAAATAACAGATAAAAAAACATAGACAGAATTCATTTTTATTACGATTGCTGTAACTGATAGGTTTTATGAGAGCCAAATATTCAGTAAATGAAATATGATAGGATCTCCTTATACTTATCAAAGCATGGCTTGGCTAATGATAATGATTGTACTAACATTTTTTTTTAGAGATTATTACCTCAAGATAATGGGCTAAATATTTTTATTATATTATTCATTTCTTATGACAACCCTGTGGAAGTAAGATAAATGCCCTTCTCTAGAGAAATAAGCATAATGTGATATTTTAATAGTGATATTTGCAAATTTCTAGGCAGTTGTTTAATACTGTATTATAAATGTCTTTTATAAATGCATATAAAATATTATGAGCAATTACTTTTACTTTATTTTATTTTATTATTTATTTATATTTTTTTTTAGGTGAGGCAACCCTTAGTTGACTTCACAGGTTTCAAGGACCTTGTCAGTTTACAATCCCTTATTTATTTATTTTTTTTATGCCTACAGCACCTGGTCTTCCTAGGTGGTCTCCCATCCAAGTACTAACCAGGCCCAACCCAGCTTAGCTTCCGAGATCAGACGAGATCGGGCTTGTTCAGGGTGGCGTGGCCGTAGACATGAGCAATTACTTTTAAAATAAATTTAGTTATACATATGTGTGTGTGTTTTGTGACATTTCCAAGATTGCTAATTTTGAATGAAACTTAGAAATAAAGGATAGTACTAAATAGCTATACAAAATTTAAATATTATCTTAATATATCTAGTCTTTTTAGTTTCTGTATCCAACCACAGTTAAGACAAACATTATAAAACAAACCAGATAGGAGAGAGAAAGAATTGAACTATTACTGAATAAGTGAACCCAAATAAAAACAAGGATGAAAGAAAACAAAGAGTAACTCCACAGTTTTATAACTCTCTTTTCATTTAATACAGAATAAATGATTCATGCACGTTGTGTGTACCATTACCCCCCCAAAATCTTCAAGTTTCAGTTTGTTACATGCCCAATTTGTCAGATTTGTCAAATTCACTTGCCTTTCACAAACAATATTGCACAGACTGCATGTCAATTTTATTTTATTTTTGTTAATTTCTCTAACAATTTTTAAAGACATTTACAATGTGTTTATGTGTAAGTTGTACAAAATCAACCACTGATGATCAGCTGAATTAATATTAATTTATTAGACAGCTGTCACTCTAAGGCATACAAAATAACCAAAATAAATATGTATGTAGAAACTGATCTCTAAATACATTTATTTTCTTCTAAAAAAGTTAATGGAACTATAGGTTAAAATGTATCTGATGAGTGACATACAGCTTAGTGGTTGAGCAAAAAGTTCTGGAATTATCTTACCTATATTTGAATCTGGATCTCTCAATTGCAAGCTCTGTTAACTTGGGCAAACAACTAAGCTTCTCTATGTTTCACTGTCTTCACCTGTAAAATACAGATGATAATAATGTTTACTTTGTGCTGAGAATTAAATTTGATAATACATGAAAGTGTTTAGAACGCAGCTTGGCTTGAGGTAAGTATTTGTTATTATGTAAATGATCATAGGTAAAACGAAAATGTCCACTGAAATCTTATATTTTGATTATAAAGTAATTTGAATTAAATTCAAAAAGAATTTGTAAAATATATCTAAAATTCCAGGTAGTATTAATATTATTTATTTATAATACTATTATTTATACATATTTATCATCTATTTAAGAGGAGAGCTTTTATTTTACTGCCTAAAATATAAAATAAAATCTATATTATCTAATATGTTTATTTATTACATTAGAGGATGTTTTAATTTTTCATCCACTAACATCATATCAAATAGTATATCGTTGTTGAAGTGTATTTAGGTTTCATTTTTAAGTGTAAATAAACTTACATCTCTCTACATACTTGCACACATATAAATATATAAATAAAAGATTCATATTCAAATTTTAGCATTGTATTGACATAAGATACAGCATTTTTCAGTCTTCTCAATGCTATTTTCCAGTTGGCATTATCTATAAAAACAAATAAGCAAAAAATCCCTCTTCTTCAATAAGAGTACCCACTGAGGATGTCACCTTTCACTTTTTTTTTTTTATCTCCATGCTCTGCTATCATATTTACGGCTCACTCCTTGTTCTTTCTCTTGTTTTTATTCATATTCATTAACCTGTTCATGTTCGGCTAAGACATTAGATTTTCCTTTTGACCAAGTTTTGTTCAACCACCGTGTAGTTGGAATTTTTTTCTATAAAAATTCTCAAACTCCAACCCCAAAAACCTTTTATTTTGTTACCTCACTACCAGATACAGAAATACAAGGGTACAATTGTAGTATCAATATCCTATTGAGGTTTACCTGAAATGTCACTTTTCTATTTATATTAATAAATACTATGAGTCTGGTTTCTACCCTATGATTATTAGTCTACTATTGGAATCAGAATCTCATAATCTAGAAAAATAATGAATTCACATTCACAATATAAAGTCAGATTCTTTAGTTGCTCATTTAGTTTTGTCAGAAAGGAAAGTCCCTCCCCTGTACTAATTCTCACATTCTTTTCAGTTTTTAAATCACTGAGATGACATTTTCACATATTCTGATCTCTGCACAGCCTTCCACCAACCTCCCACTAAAACTTTCCTGACAAACTGGCAAGAGTTACACAGTAATGCATGCATTATCACTGCCAATCCAGTCACTCTCAAAACTGTCAAGCTCATCGAAGACAAGGAAAGTCTAAGAAACTGTCACAGCTAAAAGAGCCTGAGGAGACACAGTGGCCAAATGTAATGTGAAATTCTAGATAAGATCACAGAATAGAAAAAGAATATTAAAGTAAATCTAAGGAAATCTGAAAAAAAAAAAATAATGGACAATTATGTATCAATATTAGTGCGCCTAAAAATCATTTAAAACACTGAGTGAAAATCCTCTTCTTCTTGTATGTAGACAAAACTAAATTTGCATCATTTGATTTCTCTACAGTAATCCAGCACCGAGGTCTCCTACTCTGGTTGTGCTCACTTCCTCATTGAGGTAAGAGATGGTGAGTAGTGGGCTCTGCTGGCTACCTGGGCCTTAGACACTGTCTACTTGCTGAGCTGGCCTGGGGGTGGTAGAGGCCATGCCTGACACCCACCTGGAGTCCTCATAACACACCCTTACACCTTCCCCTGAGCCCCTGACTCTCAAGTTTCCCAATCAGCTTTTTCCTATTAGAACTACAGCCTAGGTGATTAGCAGATACAACAAAACTTTAACCATATTTTGTACAAACAAATACAGTCACTAGTTTTGTAATCGTTATCAGAAAAAGGAATATGTTAAATGGCTGATAGGATTCCATGGGACTTATTTTCTTATTACTTTAAAAATTTTTTAAATTTTCTTTACAATGAGCATATGTCTTATAATTTTAAAAATGCATATTGAGACAAAGAAGTGTAATACTCTTTCAGAAGTGGACAAGGCTTTCCTTCCCACTTGTACCCCGCCAACCCTTTTTAAAGTAAAACTGGTATAATGGTATATTGGTTATATTCGTTTTAGGTGTACAATATAGAGATTCTACATTTTTATACCTTATAATGTGACTATCCCACAGTTTTCAGTAATCATCTCTAACCATGTAAACTTATCATAATATTATTGACTATGTTCCCCTTCTCCTTTTCACCCATCCCCTCATACCTCTGGTTACCATTCCTCTGGTCTCTGTTTCTATGAGTCTGTTTTTGTTTTATTTTTACATTCTACATATAAGTAAAACCATATGATATTTGTCTTTCTTTGCTTGACTTATTTCACTTAGATAAAACCCTCTAGATCCATCCATGTTGTGGAAAATGAAAAGATTTCATTCATTTTTACTGCTGCATAATATTCCATTGTATATATACCGCATTGTCTTTATCCATTCAACTTATTATCCATTCAACATTATTGTAAATAATGCTGCAATGAACATATGGGTGCATATATCTTTTTAAATTAGTGTTTTCATTTTCTTTGGATAAATACCCAATGTAATTCCTATCAAAACACCAAGGTCATTCTTATCGGCACAAGAACAAATAATCCTAAAATTTATATGGAACCACAAAAGACTGCAAAGAGCCAAAGCAATCTTCAGAAAGAATAAAGTTGGAGATATCACACTCCCTGACCTTAAACTAAACCACAAAGTTATAATAATCACACGGCATGATACTAGCACAGAAACAGACACGTAGATCAATGCAACAGAATAGAGAACCCAGAATAAACTCTTTCTTATATGGACTACTAATCTATGACAAAAAAGGTAAAAATATACACTGGAGTAATGACAGTCTCTTTAACAAGTGGTGCTGAAAAAACTGAACAGGTACACGCAAAAAAGCGAAACCGGACCACTCTCTTACACCATGTACAAAAATAAACTCAAAATGGTTTAAATACTTAAATGTAAGGCCTGAAACCATAAAACTCCTAGAAGAAATCTGACATCAGTCTAAGTAATTCCTTTTAGACACATGTCCTCGAGCAAGGGAAACAAAAGCAAAAATAAACACATGAGACTTCATCAAACTAAAAAGCTTCTGCACAGTGAAGGAAACCAATAAAACAAAAAGGCAACTCAATGGTAAAAGATATTTGCAAATGATACATCTGATAAGGGTTGATATCCAAAATATATAAGAAATTCATACAACTGAATGACAAAAAAATAAACAATCTGATTGAAAAATGGGTGGAGGATATGAAAGCCCATTTCTTTAAAGAGGACATACAGAAGGCCAACAGACATATGAAAACATGCTCGACATCACTATTCATTAAGGAAATGCAAATCAAAATACAATGAGATACCACCTCACACCAGTCAGAACTGCTATTATCAAGTCAACAAACAACATGTGTTGGTGAGGATGTGGAGAAAAAAGAACCTTGTGCACTGTTGGTGGGACTGCAAACCCTATGGAAAACATTATGGAAATTCCTCAAAAAACTAAAATGAATATACATACGACTCCCCACCTTGGCCTTAGATGCCACCCCATCCCCACTGTTTCAAGACCTCACTTCTCCAGCACTACTAGAGTTTCTTTATCCACATATAAAAACATTCTTATATAAAAAAAAAAATTCTCCCTCTATATACAGTACATTTATGCTTTAGAACACTCCACCAGGAATAATTAATGTGTGGTTTATTTAATTCCAGGGAACAACAGTCTTTATTTGATGAACAGATAGCAAAACTTGGACCCAGTCTTGTTAAAAAAAAAAAAATTGTATGTGTGTGTATATGTTTATGTGTGCATATATAGAAAAAAGACTGAAAAGAAATATACCAAAATACTAACAATGATTATCATTACGTCATTATCCGTAATTATATTTTATTTGTTGTGCTTATATGTGTTCAAATTTTTATGATGAACATGTATTACTTTTGTTAGAAATCACACATAATAAATGTGACTTTTTGATGTGATAAATAAATATTGAACATGTCTTCTATTTAGCTTCTGTGAGATTACTTTCTTGTGAGATTTCAACATTCCTGGCTATTCTTTTTGGTTTTCACTTTGGCTTCACCTTCTTTACCCAAAAAACTAATTTTTGTTTCCTCAGGTTTATTGCAGATTCACTCTTTTTCTGTCTCTACATTATCTTCTTAAAAGATATCATTAAATAACATGATTTAAATGACATATATTCTTATAACACAAAAATTATATATATAACTCAAATCATGTTTTATTTTGCATTCAAAAATCACATGTAGAGTACCAAATACATGATTCACGATATATCAATGTGTCCAAAACAGAACTGCCAACTTACTCTCCAAAATCTTATTGTCTAACGTATTTGTTTGTCATAGTTAATTATATTAGTAGAATACACTCTTGCTAGAAATATTCAAGTGATCTTCAATTTATCCCTTTTCCTCATCACCCCACACATCAAGTTCATCAGTAATTTGTGCCATTTTATCCCTGAAATGTGATTCTGTTCCACCTACATCCTTCCATCTCCTTTGGTATAACCTTAGTCATTTTTTTCTTCCTTGTTACTCCAAGAATCTCTTAAGAAGTTCCTGGGATTTCTTTTTTCTTTTTTCTTTTCTTTTCTTTTCTTTTTCCTTTTCTTTTCTTTTCTTTTCTTTTCTTTTCTTTTCTTTTCTTTTCTTTTCTTTTCTTTTCTTAATTTTGTCTCCTGCTATTCATTTTTTAAAATAAATGTTTTAATTTAAAATAGGTTTAGATTTACAGAAAATCTTTGAAGATAGTGGAGAGTCCCCACATACTCCTCACCTGTTTTTCCCTTTATTAATATCTTGTATTAGTGTGGTACATTTGTCAAAATTAATAAACCAATATTGAGACATTATTATTACCTAAAGTCCATACATTATTTAGATTTCCTTAATTTTTATTTAATGTCTTTTTTCTCTTCTAGGATCCCATATAGGATATCATATTATATTTATCAGTCATGTCTCCCTCCTTAGGCTCTTTCTGTTTGTGACAATTTGTCAGTCTTGTTTATTAAAGATCTTGATAGTTGTGAGGTGTACTAGTCAGGTACTTTTGTGGACAGTTCCTCAATTGGGATTGTCTAGTATTTTTCTCATATTTATACTGGGGTTATTGGTTGTGGGAAAGGGACCATAAAGTATAATTCTCATCACATCATATCAAGGGTACAAACTTTTAACATTATTTAGGATTGTTGATATTAATCTTGAGCACCTGGATGAAGTAGTGTTTGTCAGGTTTCTCCAGTATAAATTACTTATTTTTCCACATTTTATATTGTATTTTTTGGAAGAAAGTCAGTACAGCCGGCCCACATTTAGGGAATAATAAGTTACCCTTCACCTTTTTATAAGTTACCCAGAATATCTTCATAAATTATTTGGATTTTTTTGCATTGGATATTTGTCAATTATCCCTCATTCATTTATTTATTAAATCATTTAATTATATCAATAGGGATTCCTCTCCATTTTTTGCAGTTAGTTTCAAAAATTATTTCTAAAAAAAAATGAAAGAAGAACTTGTCTCTTCCCAGCATGAAACATTTTAATGACTCTCCATTGAACCCATTATTTATTATATACTACTCTCACTTTTAACCTAACCATTGATCACACTGTTCATCTTCCTACTAGCATTTTCTCACCCTAATGACTTTTTACACGCTATTTTCTTTGCTTGAATGATGTAAACCACTCCCCGGATAGCCCCTAAATATCATCTTAAACATATTCTAATTATTCTCTAGCCTAAGATATGTCACCTATTCTCTTTATGTGCCAAGATTTCTATGGCAGGCATAGATTACTTTTTCTTTCATACATTCACATACTATTTTCAGTGGAAAATCCCTATATAATGTAACTTAAAAAAACTGACCAGGTAATTTAATTTTTAGTCAAATTTATTTTTTATTTTAAAAACAATTTCTCATACCATATACCATATGTAAAAATTATAGCTTCAAATGTTATAAATATTAAAATTGAGTGTTTTACATAGAAAAGTTAGTCCCTTGCTGAATTTTGAAGTTTTTAATTGAATGCTTTTTTCTTTTCTGCAAACGATTGACTAGCTAATTGAAGAAAACTCTAAGACTTTGCTGGTCTTAAGTTCTCTTTCAAGGAAAAAATAATGATTGGTTACTTTTTACTTGGTCTTATTGAACAAAAGTGTTGATGAATGAAATACTCTCGGAAATGGTATTTCACATTGAATTTGTCAAAAGTTTTCAAGTAGGATTTCTTTTTTAGTTTACAAAAGAAGCATAAAAGAAAGGATAATATTACAAATGAAAAGAAATTCAATTTCCATAGCTAATATGTGCACATACATAAAATTTTTATATTTTTACTGGAAGCAAGCAAAATGAAATGTTTGTGTATGCCATGGCTGTGACACGAGGGAAATGGAATCTGTTTTGAAGTTTTATAGTTCTAACTTTATTCTATGTGGAAACTCGTAAATGAAAGAATGAGTGTTCCTTTCTTTTTTTTCTCTTCTCTTCTTTCTTCCTCTCTCTCTCTTTTTTTGTCCTTCCTTCCTGCCTGGCTGCCTTCCTGCTTCTCTCATTCCTTTCAAGAAAGATCATTGCTTACTGCAGATTTAGATAAGTTTTGAAACCTAAATGTTCAGGTCCAATGTGAAACAAATTGTTCTTGGTCTTTTATTGTATACATTCCTTCTTTCATTTTTTATTTCTTCTTTTATCATTTTATGAGCATATAAAGTTTTTAAACAATAAAAATATAGTTGAGGGATTTTATCTGATACTCTGGCCTTATTCTGGGTACTCATTAAGAAAATTTAACGTTATTTTTAAAACTTCAAAACTAAAACAAAAATTTCTGTAATTTCAGTACAAATATAGAAATTTCTTGATTTATTGAAAATGAATAATTTCTTTGTTAAAGAAAGCACCAGCATTCTTTGGCCAATAAAGATAAGTATTTGAGGCTGTGACTTTCAGTATCTAAATTCTAGAGTCTTTCACATATAGATGTGAAACTTAAGCATATTGAAACTTGAAACACAGAGGAATTAATTAGTTATGCCAAAGGCAAAATAGAAAACAATGAAAAATTGTACAAAAAGCACGAATCAGCAATTTATACACACTCAAACTTATAACCTCTCACAACCTCAGACTTAGGGTTATTTTGCCAATATCCAGTTAACTCAAGATAATTTGGAACACTAAACTGTCAGCTATCATTCTCTTAACCTTAGTTTATAAGAAATATAACAAATATACAAGTAGCTTTCATTTTATAGTAGTTAAATCTCTCCTCTTTCTCTCTCTTTATTTCTTCTATCTCTACATAGTTCTTCATTCAGCATTCTTCGTATTTGTAACGTTTTCTGTTCTGCCCTATTATTTACTGCCTTTAATTTGAAAAGCTAAGCTATTCCTTGGCCAAGGAAACAAAAAGCAGAGGCATCAATATCAGGAAAATAATGTGGGATACAGCGAAGATTTGATGTGGAACTAAGTGAATCCAATAGAACTTCTACAATAATAGAGATCTTAAGCTCCATAGTGTAGTTAATTGACACAGGCTTTCAGCTTTGGAGTATATCCTGATAATCCACACTGAAGTAGCCAAAGCAATGATGCATGAACAGCACCCGCAGCTCAGCTATGGGTTGAAGAGTAAATATAGAATAATTTCTTGAGGTTGTGTAAAGAGAAATGATTTATAAGAATGCTTGAAGAACATCTACTTATATCTTAAAAGCCAAGAACATTTTTGTTATTATTTCTAATTTAATGTGATATGTCAATTCCAATAATATTTTTATATAAAAAAGGATGACGACACTTTACCAAGGGCCGTATTTAACATTTAACTCTTAGTAATGAATCTTCATCTAGTCTTAAGAAAAACAGACCAAGCTGCATATACTTGTAATGTTAATTGAGCATTTTTAATGATTTCTTGCTCTGCACTTTTATTATCTCACTTCATCTTCACAATATGTTAATGTAGTTATTTCATGAACATTTTAATATGAAGGTCTGTAATTTAAAGGGTTAATGACTGCAAAGTTTCATGCATTGCAAAGTGGTTAAGCTTGCATACAAACCAACTCTCATTAAAATACAACTGTGGAATTGGTGATTATTAATTTAATATTCATTAAAAACATCTAAATTTTAATTGGACATTTTATTAAAGCAATTTTCAAGCCATGGATTGACAGATAATAGTAGCTAAAGGGTCAAAAATTATTCTAATTTTTAAAATGAAGACATAATGTGCTTTACGGTAAAAGGTAGGAAATAAATTTAAAATATAAAATGATTTTTAGGTAGGAATCCACCTTGAAGATACATTTTTAATTTTCAGATTTTAGTTGAGAAATGATATTTACATATATAAGTGTGATTTTCCTACTTCCTAGACAAGCTGGGTTCCAGCACACTGAGCCAGAGTCAGGAAGGAAATTTAACAATCCTAATTCTACTTTGTACTCAGAGATTAAATGTCAATTGCATTCATGGAGATAAAGCTAAATAAAATCAAGCAACAACAAAAACAAAAAAAATATCATTTAAGCAAGCAATCTACCTATATTGAAAAAAAACAAAACAAAAAACACCTTTGTTAAACAAGAGGTTGAAAGAGATATATGGATAATTTAAATCACAATGTAGTAGAAGTAGGGGAGGGGGGGCAAAGCCAGGGGATATTATAAGGAAACAGATGGTCAATTTGCTGATTTTTGAATTGCTAAATCATACCAGACACCACTTATACATTGATCCTGAGTTCTATTTGTCATAGGATCCATGGCCTCACAATTTGTAGGTAGAAGTTGATAGGTTACTCTGGAGTACATCTTTTTGACAAAATGGTTGCATGCAATTTTACTGTGAATGGTAGAATTCACAGGTTCAGAAACTTGAACTGAGCAAGCTAGCACTGTTACAATCTATTACAGTCTAGAATTTAATGGATGCATCCCTGCCTTTTGATATCTACTTAAACTTCACTGACCTTAAGAATTCTTTAAGCTAATGTGGGAGTTCAACCCCAGATTTATATAAACCTTTATAGTATTGCCTCCTGGGTCTCCTAATCTGCTGATTTCATCTACCATTATACACTTCATTGACCTGAACTTAAATTTCAGTTCCATTTCCTATTTCAATGAAAAATAAAAATCACTCAGAAGAAAAATTTGTGCGTTTAGTAGATTTCAGTATTTTGCCAAAGAATCTCTAAATTTTTTTTTTCCATCTGTGGTATTCAGAGCAATTCAACAATTTCTAACTTCAGCTGAAGGAAGAAGAGAGTTATATATTTAACAGAAAATGTCTTCTGAGGAAGACCACTCTGATGGTAGATGTATATGCATCCAAGTTTGCTGAGGATGGTCTTGTTAACTCCCAGGTAGAAGCATGTGAGAGAGCAAGGAAAGACAGAAAGGTAGAGTATACTAGTGTCTCACTTACATAAAAGGGTCAAAGGTAGCCATCTTTTAGGTTCTAGCACACCTGTGTCTGGCACATCGTGGAAAAGAGCCAGACTGTGATGCCTACTAAGATACACTTATTCTAGGCAGAGTGTTGCTCAGCTTAATTTTTTTCCTTAGGACACTAGTATGACATCTTAACAAGTGTTAATAAGTATCTCAGAGCCTTCCTGGGGACTAATAAACTGCTAGTATATGAATTATAACATCGCATATGCAAACAGATTTGGGATGAAAGTTAAAATTATTATTAAAGAGAATGTTCTCAGTGAAGATGTACAGTGAATTATAAGTAAATATAAGGATGGTAAGTAGATGGGCAGTGTTTTTAATAGGAAGAGTAAAACTGGAAACTGATATGGGCTTTTTAGTTTAATTGATATTATTTAAAAATATTTATTCACCAATGTATATCAAAATATTAAAATATTTACCAGTGTAAATAGTAGGCACTCGATAAATAATTTTAAATCTAACTATTATTCTTTTAAACAATTGATAATGGATGGATGTGAAAGACAGGGAGCCTGTCTTGATCCCTGCTTTCATAGGTAGTGGCAAGCAAAGAGCTGTCATATTGACTGTGAAGCTGCCGAAAGCCAACAAGGACTGCTTTAATGTTCTGAACGTTTAACATAGACTCTTCAGGATGTTTTACAGTGCAGAGAACTACATTTCCATGTACACCTGGTTAGCTGGACAATCCATCACAAAGTTTTGCAATTCTACACAGATTAAGATTACCTCTAAACATGTTAAGATCAGATTGGAGGTATTTTGCGCATATACCCACTATCTATGCTTGCTTTTTTTCTCTTTTAAATTGTAAATAAGGATAGAGAGATTATCTGGGTTTAATTATTTAAGAGGTTTGTCCCACCTGTTTTATTGTCAGATATTCTGGTTTCAGAGATAAATCTCTTGCCTGTGGATTTTTCTGCTGGTACACAAATCTTGTTAAATGTCTTAGGTATGTTGATTCTTAAATAGAAATGAAAGTATGTGTGTGTTTATCGTTGTCTGTACAAGATCATTATCAAGTCTAAATAATTTAGATCGTTTTAAAATGTGTGGGCTGCAGAATTTTGGGGGGAGTGGATCACCTGTTCCATATTTGATAATTAGATTTTAGAGATAAGCTGTTCAACTGGAGTATTTAGCTGCCTGATACTAGCCATGCAGCTTTGTGAGACGTGCCAGCTGTCCAAAGTTATGGCTGCTGATGCATCCTTCACAGGGTGGTGAACCTTTGTCAGGATAGTTTTTATAAGCCTCAAAGCCAGCATGTTTGGAACCAGTTCTCATTCTCCAAATATAATTTACGGAATTATTGTCTTACACCTGCAGATTCATGCTTGAAAGTTATTGATCCGACTGAGTACATGGACTGACAGAGTACCAGGACTCCAAGGTGTGGACAGGTTGTCTCGAGTACTTAAATTAAAACAGAAAGGCTTAAGATATCAAGGGTCGTGACTACTTCTTCATGCTCTCTTCCACACATAATGTTTATACTTCATTGTCCAGAATAAAGGGTTGTTTTTTTTTTTTTTTTGGCTTGAAATATTCCCTGAATAACCCCAGTCAGAATTCATTACCGTCTTCTCTACAATTCACTCCCTATACACCATGTGTTTATACTACTGCCATAGTACTTATCACGATATTATTGGTATAGTTATTTGATATATTGGCCTCCTTCTGCATTGTCATTAGCATTAGAAATCTACTAGGCAATCAACAACCACAAACCGTTACAAGCTGGTTTCCAATATTCCCAGTTTTGGTAATATTACTGCTTGTAATTTGAAGGGCAAATTTATTGTTTATATGCAATACGCATCTGAAAGTGAAATTAAACAGTTATTGTAAAATATGAAAATACCATGATTTCTACAGAATAATATATTATATTTAGCAGATACTATTAAACAAAAATGCCAGTGATCTTCTGGGCACATGATAATATAGATTTTCTCTTGGCAATCGTTGTTTTTGGATATGTACAGTAGAAATGTTTTAATCCTAGTTGATATTGATTCAATAACTTTTAAAGAAGAAAAATAGATTTCTGAAAGTAATATCATGTCTTGGAGTCACATAGATTTCTTTATTAACAATAAAAAATGCAGACAATAAAAAGAATATGACTAATTATATTCATATGGTAAGAGAAGAATCATGCTTCACCGAACATTGTTTAAATAAAAAAAGAAAAGCAAATACTCTCAACTTCCAAATTTTATGTAATTGACTTTACATAACTTTGAGTAAATGAGAATGACATCCTGTGGTTTTATATCGTGTAAACTAGGAAAGCATGCTTGTAAATCACCCTTGTGCTTGCTGCCAATGAACATGGTGGAACTCATGTCTGTTCTGAGTGACGAGCCCTTTAATGACCCCAGGGTGGTGTGAGAGAATAACACATTAAAAGTCATTATTAGACAATATTAAACTATCAGGTAGACAAGCAGAATGGTTACAGTACATCTAAAAATATTACAGAGATTAAAAGTTTTAAAAAAATGTAACAAAAAGTTTCAATCTGGAAAAAGGCAAGGTAATGCATCTGTGAAAAGTAGTCATTTAATCAATAAAAGGTGAAACATGTTGATTCTGATGCTGATAATGAATAGCAAACTCATGGAGAGTTTGCAACATCATATGCAGTTTTACTTTGGGCTGCATATAATATCACTTTCTTTGAGAAGCTCCATGTGTGTTATTTCCATTATATCATTAAACTCTAAACACCCTTGTGAAATAAATATAAACTGTTAGTAGATTAAAAGAGGTTAAGTGATTTACCTTTGCCTGTAGGACTTGAATACCCAGCTGTCTACCAGCTTTCTCCCCTTTGATATAAACTAATGCTCTATAACAATTTTCATTCTGGAATGTGAATATAAAATGCTTGTTTATCACAGTGTATCTAAAGTTTGGAAATGCTGAAGGAGAATCTTAATAGCTTACGCTAATGAAGAGAACTTGGAATTAGATATTATTAAAACACAATTTTGTTACATTATTTCATTTTTTATGGCATTGCTGACACTATGATTTCCTTTGTGCATTCCTTTTTAGTCCTTTATAGTATAGTTTTAAATACATTATATGTAGTAAGCCAGATGTAGATAGACATATATAACTACATATATATATGTCTACATCTATACATATATATATATATATATGTCTACATCTATTTATCATACAGAGAGAGAGATGGAATAAAAGGCAATGTTCCTTTTCTTAATGTAATTAGAAGTGTATTTTGTGATGTGGTTATAGATTTTATATATATATTATCAACGATGGAAGACAACATAAGGGATACTGTAGAATTGTAATGAAACATATGGCATATAGCTTAGTGATATAGAATGTAGCTTTTTGTTGTTTTTGTTTATGTATCTTCCTTTCACCTTGAATTTCTAATTTTCTTTCTATTTGCATTGGGTGTATTTTTGTAAAATTCCTCAAAAGTCCTTTTTTCTAACCAAGAAGTATGGGAAAATAGTGGAAAACATTAATAGGCAAGTGAAACATATATCAATGATAATACACTAATGCACATGCACATGCATGTAGGAATAAGGACAATATCTGATTTTCTCTTTACCTTATGTTGAATGCATAGCACAGGATAGGTGATCAATAAATGTTACTTAATAAATGGCTGGCTGGCTGGATGAATGAATGAATGAATGTATATATTTTATATGGTTTTCTTAACTAATTTTTTCAAAATTACTAAATTTCCTAACACCTTCCATAGAAAAACAAATTTCTGATCAATGAACTTTTTTGTAAATTTATCAATAGTATTTCTGCAGTTTTTCTGGGTTATTAATTCTATTCCATTGATATATCTAAATATTCTTGCGTTAATAACATTTCAATACAAGAATTTTAATTTAATAATCACAGTTTTATATAAAATAGGTGAGAAAGTCCCTCCTGTATTTTTTATAAATGATTTTTAAGTAGATGTAAAAAATAATTTTATAAAACTGTATGAAAATTATAAATGCACTTGTTAAAAATTTTTATCTTTAAAATATTCAATCATGTAATTCAGGACATATCTATTGCTCCATTTCCTGGATCTATAAAAATATGTTTTTAATAAAATACAACAATAGATTTGTACTATATTTATTCCTAGTATGTTAATTTCCTACTAAATTATATGTTTGTGATTTACTGTTAAATTATTGATAATGGCTATTCATAGATACCTACATGTCTCAAATCCAGATATTTGCTAATTATCTGAATTTAAAGAAAAATTACAAGTTTGGTGACTCTTACCAAATAGACAAAAGTAACAAAACATTGCTGATTTTAAATCTTCTTTTGAAATTATCTTTAATTTTTGTTTTTTATGTGTATTGTAACCATCAGCATTTCCAAGAGTGTGCAAGATAATCATACAATGCTA
>NW_011888808.1:6603374-6700980 GCF_000151845.1 Pteropus vampyrus | reverse complement strand
AGAAAAGTATTCAAAATGTTAGCTGCCTCAGAGAATAAGTAAAATCTATGTTCAAAGAAAATAATTATCTAAAATTTTTGTAACAATTTTTTAGAATATTTCTGTTATAAATGTGATAAGTCAATTATGCTAGCTTTTTAAACTAAAATTGTCCACAAAATAGTAAACATTTGTGTTCTTGATTCATCGCAAATTATTCATCACTCTCTTTATAGTTTCAACTCCCTGTCAAGGCAAGTTAAAAACAACAGTAATTATTATGACAACAACATGAACATGTAAATAGAATTTTCTTATATCAACAAACTGATTTTCACTTTGCTGTCTACAAATTAGAACTGGAAGGGAACAGGGAGGAGAAAAATTAATGTTCAGTTCTTTATTTACAAATTTTTGCCACTCAAAAATCAAGAAATTTTGCAAGGCTAATGCAAATATCTTACTTAACTGACATCTAGGGCAAAACTGTGAATCTTACCATTGTCATTGCTTACCAGAAACTCACTAGTGAAAGCTGATATGGAAACTGATTTAGCAAGTTAAAGCTGTCTAGGTCAGAAGAATGAGAAATTTGGAGTCCGGAGTCTGTCTCCAGTCTGTCTGATTCCAGAGCCTACCTTCTCTTCTGCCGTGGATAATGCTCTAAAGATCACATCTAATATTCATCTTTGCTTTTTTGAAAATCTTCCCCCTTGAAGGGATTCATTTTATTTATAATTTTATCCTATTTCTCATATTTTTTTAATACAAATTATTTTCCAAAATTTTTATTCCGCCCTAAATTTTATATTTTTTAGCTTTTAATTATTTCAAAATCTTTTGTTATTTTTTTCTCTTAACATTATTAAATGAATTCATTCCCTATTTTCTTTTAATGTTAACATGTAACACAGTAGACAAGCGACCGAAATTAGGAAAAATATGTGTCAATAAATTCCACCCATTAAGCTATTGGTCCGGCCACAGTTTTTGACAAATGTCCACATTTTGTCAGATGTTGAACCCTTCAAAAAATGCTAAACCAAGGAACTCATGGGCAAAGGATAAAAATCTCTATGGAATGATAACATGGTATTTTTTTCAAGTATCCTATGTAGTCCAAATCTGTCAGGAATTACATATCCTAAAATGCATAATATTTATTATCTACCCCTACTATTCCAAATACAGTGGTCCAGTTGAAACTTCTAATAAGAAACACAGGTAAACATAATTATAAATTCAGGATAGTCTTCATAACATAATCCTTCAGGTTTAGTTTAAAAGTAAGAGCATGCATATTTGTCAAATATGTAGCTATATTTACTGGTGCTGCCTTTTTTGGTGCTTATGTGCCATGTTTTAATACAAAACTGAATGGATTAGCTATAAATATTTATGCCCTGTCCTTATAAAAAACAGTTTTAATCAATGTAATCGCTCGGACAATGAATTATATGCCATAAGAAGTAAGGAAATATTTATCTATGACATAATCTAGTCTCGAACTTTAAGAGGCTCATAGCCCAGTGGTGTGTACAATGGTCTGCAATACAGAGATTTTAGTTCATAAGATATCTTTTTATCTTTAAGAGTCCAGCAAGTGTCAAGGTTTTCATTAGTAAATCTGACTGATTTTAAAGTTTACATTGGATGTGGCTTATTAAAGCAGGTTTCTGTTATCCTAATTTTTTTCTCTCTCTCCAGAAACCAAGTCCATACAAGTTAAAATTTGTTGGGAACAAGATTTGCTAAGGAATTTTTATAAAAACAAAAACTTAAATTGAAAAGATATGGGAAAGCAAAAATAATAAACAAAACTAAATGAAAAGTAAAAAAGACAAAAGCCCAACTAATCACTACCACCGCTAACAACGACAAATGCAACAAAAATCTGTCTGAGATCTAAACATTGCTAAAAATTCAAATATATAAGATTCCTCTTCCCCGTGTTCAAAGCAACTCTAATTGTTATGCAAAATTCTGTGTTCTCCTGTGTGATGCTGCAACTTTCTATCCCTTTCAGTACCTATGCTAAAATTTTCATGTATATTCCATTGGACATCATAATATAATTACTCTGCCCCTTCTGGGTGAGATGGAGATTTCAGAATCCTAATTAGTAAGAAATGTCACCTTCTGCTTGAGATCCAAACTTTGAAGCAATTTCCCTCTTGCCTAGCACTATGTTTACTTCTATCTAGAAGAATCAAAATCTCTCTGGTGGAAGCAGTATACGTTAGTCACAGCAGAAAATGTTAAGTGTTCCACTTGCAGTGCTCATGCTCTATGTGATAAAGTTGGAAGAACCTAGTGAGGAGCATGACATAGATGGAAATAGACATAGATACATTTTCCGGAAAAGAATTGTATAGTATCATTTAAATAACACATGTCCTCCAGACCTGTGACAAGAACACTGCTTCTACGTTTGCTACATGTGTAACTATGTAAGTCCTGCCAATGACCTAAATTTGAATTATTACACATGCAAAATGGAAACCATAATATTACCTTCTTAAATCTGAGCATCACATAAACTGTTTACATATTATTTAGCACTACTTGCTAATTCTAAGTGTTCAGTACAAAATTGTTATTTTGGAAATCCTCAGATAATCTCTTGAGTCTAGACCATTTTATCGTCTCTAGTACCACGTAAAACTGGATGTTAAAAAGGTGTTAAATGTTACTTTAACCAAAGAATTATCTTCCCAGTTCAAGTATTTCTTTTCTAGTTTTACTGTCTGTTACTTGTCACGTCTCCATAGCCATTCCCACCCGATCCTCATTTCCTTTCCTTTTTCTCAGATATAAAGTGATCCATGAAGTAGCCCCTTTTTTATAGTAACAATTTTTAACAAAGCAGATGGGCTAGTGGTCCTTCAAATCATTAACAGTGACTCTTAAACCTCTCTGCATTTTGATGGGCTTATTGTTTTATTTTGCCTTCTAGAATGACTAATTCATTTCATTTTACTTGATCTTTCTGCCTGGCCTAGGGACTTTCTGACATAAATTGCTTCTCAATGTGGTACAGAAAGACCCTTTGGTTTACACATGAATAAATATTTCAGGATAGTGCAAAGAAGCATTTGGAAAGATGCTTAGCCAAATAATTAGTAATTCACTATTGAAAGAAAACTTGAGTATATAGCACAAGGCATTCAACATTCAGCATTCCTCTGCCCAAGGCACTTATTTGAGAAATGTGGAATTGTTAAACTGAGCAGATAAATTCCTTTTTAAGTATTGGATCCTATCACTATCTCTGTAATCATAGATCTAATATTTTCTCAACAGCTTGCTTTTCTTTAATGCCCTAGTACCTCCTACCTAAGTCAAATATCTAAAATGTATGTGTTATTTCTTTACTTTTAATATCTATTTATTTGATATTTAGGCTTTGGCCTTATTACTGATACAAATTGATAGAAGAAGGTACAATATTCTATCATTATTCTTTCTATACTTTTCCCACTACCTTGAATTAAATGGCAACCATGCCCAAATGTATTGTTAATAGTGGTACATGTCTGTGAGGTGTCTGGATGACATCATCATATTTTGCTTTGATGTATGTAGACAAAATTTAATCACACATGCATTTTTATTTTTCTATATTCTGGGTTTTATATGATTATATGGGTGAGTACTCTGAAGATATATTAAAACGCAAGTGCAAACATCTTAAAGAGAAAAGCAGTACAAGTGTTTATTAAAAATATCTTTATATTATCCATTTATATGTGTCCTCTCTCACAAAGCTCTCAGTACACGTTATTTCTTTAGAAAATTACATTATTTCCCTTTTTCTTATAACACATAATTATATAACAATATATTGTAATGAAAATTAGGTAAATGTGGTTTTTCTTTCTCTCTTTCTCAAAAAATCTTATTATACTGTTCTCACCTTTTTACTTAAAGGAAGCTTTATGGCTTCTCTGTGGCATATCTGAATTGCCAGTATCACTACTCTTGCTCTTTGGGTTAGTTAAACACTAACACAGCGACATTGAGACAGTCTATCTGATAACCAAGACAGCTACTAAGAGACTAGCAGGCGGGGAGCATAAACAGCATGGAGATGCTGGACAAAGGGATGGTTCACATTTTCTGGCAGGATGGAGCGCAATGGTGTCAGATTTCATTACGCTACTCAGAATGGCTTGGAATTTAAAACTTATGAATTATTTATTTCTGGAATTTTTCATTAAATTTTTTGTACCACAGTTGACTACAAGTAACTAAAAAGCCAGAAAGCTAAACCACAGATAAAGGGAGACTACTATATCTGCTATCTCCTGAAGAAACTACTGTGGTATATGCAGGCTTAAGCCTAGAGTGAAGTGAGCAAAGCACTTGCCTGCCGCTGGACCAGAATTTAAGGTGGTACCGCAAATCCTAACGTGAAGATTAAAACTACTTTAATTTATTATTTTAAATATTCAATATTAATATAAAACTTCCCATGATGAAGAAGATATCAATATTTTAAATAAAAATAGTACGAGTATTATTGATCTCTTCTTTTGCCTCAGGCTCTAATGTGGCTCTCTGTGGAACTATATACTGATCCCATCTTTATTTAAAATTTAGATATTTCTTCATCATGCCTTTTTGCAGTAATTTTGAGTGGTTTGTAAAATATTGAATCAAAATCTTTTTATTCTTGAGTGTTTGGTGCCTCCTTAAGTTTTGCACTTGATTTGAACGCTTTACACACCTCAGCTTAGTCCTGGCCCTGGCTAAGAGCCTGAATTGCTCATTCTCAGTGGTGGTCATCAGAGCACCTGTTGGATTCTGCACCTTGAGAGCATATGGTTGGGTTGTACTTCTCTGCTCCTTTCATGTTAGCTTGTGTGCATGACTTGCTCTGCCTATAAAATGTGAGCAGGATTAGCTTGTTATCTTTTGTTAAAAGCCTTTACAAAGCAGCACATAATTTGTTCCCTTATTTTTATATTCCAGATGCTAGAGGATTTGCCAGCCTGTGTTCGGATGAGGGTGAGGCAGCTCAGAGCTGCAGGTCAATCTTCAATGGACAGCAAATAAAAATTTAATCTTTTTGGTTTTAAACCTCTGAGATTTGGTTCTTTATCGTTACTGCAAAATAGCCTAGCCTATTTTCACTAGTATACTCCCTCACCAACTTCACATCTTTGTTAAATGTCATTTTCTCAGTGATGTCTATCCTGAGTTCTCATTAGAAATTGCGATCTACACAAATATATCCTCCCCTATACTTCTGACTTTTCATTACCCTGCTCAATCTTTTTAATAGTATGTATCATCTTTTGACATGCTGTATTAGTAACTTCTATTTTAAGTTCTATATCTATGTAGCATTTAATGCTAAGCATATATACTGATATTCTTATGGGATATAGTGCAAAATTATAACCTCCAATACCAATCAACACAAGAGCCAATAACTGAAGTTGCTGTTTTACGTTCACTTGGCAGAGCAAATAGGAAGGAACATAGAGCTCTGTTCATTCAGCAGCTTCCTGATCAGGTACATTCCTGGGTTCTGATACTACTTGATGATATGCCTAGAATCTTGGGCTTCTAGGTGTTCTCTAAAGCAGGTGATTTTTTGTTAGGTTTCAAAATAGATCTTACTAATATTATTTTAAGGTTAAATAATGATTGACTATTTGGCTTTTTATCTGTATAAATACAATTGAGTTTCTCCCTTGTGGACGCTTTATATACTCTTTGGATTATAAATTTGTTAAAGCCATGTTAACATTCTGCAATTTGCTTTGAACATCCCTTAAAGTTTTGAAAGCTTAAGAGAGCAGAAACTCTATTAACCAACCCTCAGGTAACTAACTTATTGGATTAAATTATTTAGACTAAAGAACATCCTGTATTGAAATAATGCATGTAGGTGGCTACTCTTGAAGCCACTCACCCACGTACTACTTATACATCAAGAATCAAGAGTGAGAGGCATGCATGTGTTCTTCTAGTTGTATTGTTACTTAATTTATTGTAATGTATTTTAACTAACTATATTATCAGGGTACATAAAATAATGAACTATATTAAAAATAAATTTGTTTCTTTTTATTTTAATTATTTAAAAATAACTGATAAAGACAAGTAGCTACAAAATTTTTCTTTGATTAGTTATTAAAGATATATGATAAATGCTGGAGAAAATATTAAAATCACAAAGGATTATGCAGATAAATTGCTTCAACAGTGTCTTATATTTTTAAGATATACAACATACTTATTTCATGCATCTGTATACTGTAATACGATTGCCATTATATCAATAATTAGTACCTCTATCAACAGTGCCCTTAAATTGTCTATCCACTTTAACCTGAGATGTTACTGTGAGTGTGTTCTATGAAAGAAAGAAAATAAACCAACCCAACTCAAAAGCTCTTTGCAAAACACAAGATTTTGAATTAATGTACATGCATACGGTTTGGAAAGTGTATAAGTTATGAATGTGTCATTTTTCTGTGTCATTTTAACCAAACTTTTGATTAATTTATTCACTTTTTATCCTAATGGCATCAGATAAAAGGGTTTCTAGTGTATAATTCTTTTGAACTGGAGGCAATTTTAGAGGTCATCCTACTATCCTCATTCGAACTCTTTTTTTAAATTTAAGGAATATATTCTCAAAAGCTTTAAAGGGCTTGAAAAATTGCATAGCAGGTTAGCTTAAAAAAATTAAAAAAAAGAAGCTAGAAAATATTTCTTGAGATTTCTAGTTTAGATGTTATTTTGTTATGTAATGGTGCTTTCCTCCCCCCTCCCCTTTTAATTGCATTGAGAAACAAAACAAAACAAAAATCAAGTAACTTTTTCTTTCCTATACAAATTCTCTTAGTTTGGGTTCTCTCAGAAGCTGATTGATTGTTAGACAAAGATTTGTATGTAGGTAGTTTGTCTAGATGTGATCTTAGGAAGAGCAAGAGAAGCTGGGGTGATCAGAGAGGGGGAGATAAAACAAGTAATGTCAATGGATGGATTTCTGTAATGAATAACTTGGACATGATCCTGTTAAAGACATTCTGAGAAATCATATGGATGCACTTCAGAATATTCTCATTTTTAGATGAGGATATCCACTGTCTCTTGTCTTCCATTGGCTGAGGGTTGTCCCTAGACCATCACTTCACCAAGACTTGCAAGTTGCACTTGCCTACTACTAGAAAACAAAAGCAAGAAAACAAACAAAACAAAACAAAACAAAAACAGAGAAGTGCAGTAATGAATCTGGTGCTGTCTGCCTTCCAAAATATGTAAAACACACCTGTAGAGGAACTGAGAGATGCAATGAACTGCTACAGAACACGGCATCAACAATATCTACTACAATCCCTTTAGACCCATAAATAAGTAGGTCAGCCACTTACTTGCTAGATGATAAAATATAGGGTTTTTCATTATTTTGTTATCATAAAAACAAATATAACTACACTTGACTCGTTTTCTCCAATACGATTATGTGGCATCGACTTCCTTAAAATTGACTAAGCTGTCAACTCCAATATAACATTTTGTTTAAAATCATTATTAAATTATTTACATCCCCCAAATAATTGACTTAACAACGCTTTTAGACAATTTAAGCTCTCAGTGTTTTACAAATTCTTTATACATAATAGGTGCCAGTATTGTTTTGTTGAAATAGTAAATATATAACTGTCACAGAATTATAAAACACATTTGGATCTTTCACAAGAATGTTTTAAGTTTTATCATCCTATTTCTAAAATATTATTTCCATTTTTTATATATGGATTATTGTGTATATAACAAACTCATGACTGGTCAATAATTTTAGTAATCTGTTCTTTTATACACAGTTTCACATTTTAAATTCCTCATCTTTTCTTGTTTTATTTTTGAAGTCTATTACCATTGTGGCATAAAACTCTTAGGAACTCTTCTTGACCCATTTTAAACTAGCATCAAGACAGTAGGCAGATAAAACAGAGAAGTGGCAACCTTTCAAGAAGACAATAATATTAAAAAACAAAACAAAACAAAACAGAAATCTAAATTGGAAAGCCAAATATACTTATAATGCTCCCGAAATTGTTATAATATTCTTGTTGTTGCTATTTGTTTATTTTTCTCCTTCCCTTTTGGCTTGAATTTCATCAAAAGTTATGCTGTTACCAGAATAATTAAAAAATAATTAAATATTCTCCAGTTTATTAAAGTAGAAGTGAATTCTTCAACTTGAGGTATCAGATCAAAATAAATATTGTTCTCATATTCAAAACTAGTCTAATATTTTGTATAATATAGTTGTTAAAAACAGCAGTATGACTCAAAACGTGATATCCAAAGTCACAGTGGTTGACACCTGAGTGATTTTTATCTTTTCTTTTTCCTTTGCATTTTCAGAGGTAGGAGCTCTCAGGCATTATTGGATTTTTGTTGAATGATAGTTTATATTTTACAAATTTTACTAGTATTTTTTTTCATTTTTATTACTATTGGGTATACATTAGTAGTTATTTTATGGAAACATAAAAATTTCTCTTTTATTAGTTTTGGTTCCAGCTATAATCCTAATTTGATTCAGAAAGCAGGAAGCCATCACTGCAATAATAAGCTTGGTATGTAATGTTCTTTGATTTTAGACAATATCATAGACAATATCAAGCTTCGAATGCTGTAATTTGTCTCCAGGCAACATCTTCTGCTCAGCACAGCAGCAATTGTCAGATTACAAAACCGAATTCTGATTTTGGCAAACTTAGTTTACCTGGAATTAATACATTGTGTATATTGCACTATCACTCATGTAACTAATTATAGGTGATACAAATAGTCATCAAAAGTATAATTCGATGACTATTTTATTGCTTCTCTATTTTTTTATTAAGTGGCTCACATCTTTTTATAATTTATATCTTTCAACGTTGAAGCAGTAAATGTTCAAGTACATCACAACAAATATCTGAATTACAAGTGAATATAAAACACAATACCAAGCAATTTGCTGAAAAGGCAGAAAGCAGCACATGATTTGCCTGATGGTGATAAGATTTTAAAGCTGGAAGGAACTCCCTGTTATTACAGATGAAGAAATTTAGGCCTAGATCTAGTAAGTAACTTGTTCAAGGGCACACAAAGATGGTGAGATTGGGCCTAGTATTCATATTTCAGTAAAAAAATTAACTGTTTAATGGTTTTGAAAATAAAATAGGCAACTACATGCCTATAGATATAGCTTAAATTGGTATGAAAAGTTTTAAATAAAGGGTTATAAGGACATAGATTTATAAATACATAAGTCATCTTTTATTTCAAACTACTATGGCCAAATATAGAAGAAACAGGCCAGGAGAAGTGAAGCTCTTCATCGTACCAACTGCTGTTTTCCAGATTTTTCTTACTTTTCATTTTCTTAAATCAAAGTTGAAAGTTCTGTACAAATATCATGAGTTCCAATTTTTATATGTTCAACGAAGAAGCTTTATGTATCTAATAATAACATAAAAGATTGTTGTATTGGATTATTGTTTCAACTCTCTTTAAATTTATTACTTCATAAAATATCCACATCATTCCACATTTGATTTATCATTCCCCAGCAATGCTGCAGAATTTAAAATAGATTTAGAGTTGTCTGTTCATTAAGGTACTGAGATAAGAGGTATGTCCTTGTTGATAGTTCTATGTACACCTAAAGAACTGGCTTTCAAAGCCAATTGAAACTTATTTAATTTTCCAGGATCCCTTCCTTTTTGCAGGCTCTGAACTGCAATTTTTTGTCCTATTAGCTCTGTCTTCTCTTTCTCAAGCTCTCTCCATTTTTAGATTTGGTAATTTTGTCAAAGAGAAAATAGATAGCAAATGTTTGGCTCACATTTCTAGTCTTTCCTTTTCTCTGAAATTATAGCGTTTAGGGTTCTGACTGCCTTTCAAAAGTTCTGATGCTTATATCCTTTTATATACATGTGCATGCATGTATATGCATGTTTGTATATATGTATGTATATAGGTATGTGTTTATAATATATATGCATATATCTTTTCTTCCATATTATCTAATTTTCTGGAGAAAGGTTGGTCTGAACAAGTTGGCCCATAATTACATAGATTCTCTTAGATTTTTAATTGTTTGATAGCTCCAACTTGAGTGTCTGTTACTTTGAAGCCTCAGATTAATCTCCAAACTTCTGTTTAGTCTTTTAAAATATATAAGTGCTAGGCCTAAAAAGTTGCCAGTTTATATTTGTTTAATTAAGTTACATCTCAATCTATACAGAGATGTTTAATTAGACACATATTTCATAGCAGTTTACTACAAATCAGATTGTGTTGAGATGTATACATTGAAATATAATTCTCAGTTAAACATTGTTATTGGTAAATATAGGCATTTGATGGTATTCTAAACCATGTGCATCTGAAACCAGACAAGTAGAATCAAAATGGGGATAACAGTACCACAAATGAAGCCATAGCACTTTTTAATGTACAATATAATGTAAATTCCTGTAGAGTGACCAGTTTAAAATGTCAGCAATAGTGAAAGAAGTTTCACTATTCATTAAAGCCTCCTATTCTCACAGTGAATATTGAATATTCATTTGTATAAAAATTGCATCATTTAAAAAAAGAATATCAATGCTCAAATGCATATATTTAATGTAGTCAGTGAACTAGCTCTGTGTAGAATAAACACGATTGATCCAGTATGATGCGAATGGCACTAAACACATCCCTAAGTAAAGTATCTAGTCATAATTGGAGGAATACTCATCTAATCAACAAAATAGGTATTCATTTTTTTATGTGGTAATAATAATAGTGCATAAAATTTGTTAAGTGCTTGCTTTGTGCCAGAGACAATATATGTTTTGCCAAGGTATGTGGCACATACCCACTATAGACGATCTTAACAATCTTATGTGTGCATGCGTGAGTGTGTGTGTGTTACATTTTCTCTAGATTTATCGCCTTTTAGATTTGTGCTGTCCTTTTAGTCTTTTGTATGTATATATGTAATCTCTTTTTTCCAGAGGAAAAAAAAATATATATAGTAATCCCACATGAAAATCTTAAAAATGTAGTTACTATTTTCCAACACTTTGCAAAGGAAGGACAAGAAGCTTAAAATGTTCAGTAACTTATATAAGACAACAAAGAAGTGGCAGAGCTCAAATCCATTGGAAGTTTCATAGGTGTATGTATGGGATGGGTCAGTATGTCTCAGACTAGGCCTGCCGAATCACCAGCCGTCAGAAGACAGAACTTCAGATGGAATTACCTGTGAGTTGTGTGAATTTTTTCATCTTCTATTTTCATTGTAATGCTATCCAAAACTAAAATAATTATTCCAGATTATCTATATTGCAACCTCATATCAATTTCTGACATAATCTCATAACCAGTTGTAGAAGTGTTCGTCCGTACTTACAACTGAGCTGCATTAGGTGGTATCACATTGCTTAAGTTAATGAGAAAAAGAAAACCAGAGTAGTCTTAATTAATGAACTATGATAAATATGACTGAAAATTTTGGAAATGTGTGAATAATTGCCTGACATAGTTTGTATAGATATGACAAACTTAACGAACCTTTTGATATAATTCAATATGTGTATCAGTTTATGAGAAGCAATTAATTTCAGAAATTTTAAGAATTTTTCTGTACATAAACTTTAAACTATATTGGCTTGTAGTTTCTTTTAGTTAAATGCCTTTTTTTTAATTTGTAGAGACTAATTGCATTGCTTATTCTCAGTTTTAAATTTACATATATTTAATATCATTAAAATGAAAATCATTTAAGCCAATTGTGAGGCCTATGAAAATTATTTTCCTTTAAAATGAATCAACACATTTCTCTTGTTTTAAAAACACTGGCATGGAAATAGTTAAGTCTGATGAAATAGGAACATTGAGTATATGGCTATCAGGCAGGTGGGGAATCAGTTAAGTGAGAAAGCATGAAATCTCATGCACTTATCATCTGAGGCCTCAAGATAATTCAGGGTCAACTAGGGAGGTTGGGGAACAAACTATATAAATTTACCACTTTCTTATTTTTTCCTTAATGCCTGATCTGAGCAAAAGACTCCTCCACATGTGATAATAAATCATAGTGAAGTCAAAATCCTATTCATTTTTAGTATTGTTACATAACATATAATAGTATATAAACATGTTGAAATGTTAAATGATTTTCTTATAAAAGAAGTGATAAAGTTAATCTATAAGCATAAACTAATCTGAAAAAATACACTAATTTATTAAAAAATAAGAAAACCAGATAGAGCCAAGTAAATACACTTTCCCACATAATATGTACATTTTTCAATGTATCTCAAATTACTATAAATTTAAAATATTGAGTCCTAAAGAAATACTAAAGAGGTCACTTTGCAAGTGATTTTGCATTTATGGTATATAGAAATAAAATTTTAGTGTTTGAAATGTATCATCTTCTAACATTCTTTTTAACTACTCTCTAAGTGACAATCCCTTCATCATTTTAAGTAAGCATTCAATGTGAAATGTAAAAGTCACGTTATTGGTCAAGACAAGTAAAATTAGGTTTTATTTATTCTATTTGAGAAGTAATATTAAACTATCTCTGTCAGTTTAATGAAAATGCTTATTTCTTTTTTGAGCCAAACAAGAATTTTCCTTCATAGGCATTTATGCTTGAAAAGATTAGATGAACTTCAAGTCTCAAACTATGAATAAAAAATTGTCCTGTTGAGATCATAATAAGATTAACTTTCATGGAAACTGCCTACTTAACTGGTAGAAGATGAGGTGAAGCTGAGGGCAGATCAAAAAGTCTTTTGCTAATTGGGTGACTTGCATTTCATTAACTTACCAAAACTAGGAATAAGAATCTGAATTTATTTTCCACGAAATATTTATGCAATAGATATTACATTTAATTGATAGTAACTATTTCCTGAAGCAACATGAAATAATGTATAATTTCAAAACAAGTGAAGAAAACATATTAGGGCAAAGAAATCAAAGTGAATAAAATTAGGAGAAGAATATAGTCAATATAATTGCATCTTTGTTGAGAGAGAGAGAGATTGGTTTACAAATATCAGTAAATCATTGCAATCATTGTGAGAAATTTAAAGCCAAGATAAAAATGAGACTCAGATTTATTCTAAACACAAAAACTTAAGAAAGTAAATGAAATGTTAGTAAATACAGTTTTATACTGTATATATGGCGAACATCTAAAACAGTATGATAATCATAAAAAACTTACAATGTTAGTGTTGCTTTACAAATACTAAATATTTGTGTTGCTTTACATAGACTAAACATTAATTATACTACCCTCTGAGGTGGTGACATATCTATATGAGCCATAAAAAGGTGAAGAAACTGATATGCAAAGAAGTTGTCTGACCAAGGTCACATTGGTAATTATCAGTGGAGCTAAAATTCAATTATGTTTATTTGTGCTTTCAGAATTTATGCTTTTAATGACTGTACTATAGACAATTTTTGACATTTTTCTTCATTCTCTTTTTTTTTCTGTTCCTCAGACTAGATAAACTCAACTGACCTATCTTTCAGTTTAGTAACTCTTTCTTCCACTAGCTTAAATCTACTGTTAAATCACTCAAGAGATTTTTTTTTTTATTTTCCGTTTCAGGTATTCTCCCTTTTAACTCTAGAATTTAATTTTTTTTTTCTTTTTAATAATCTGTATTTTTTTGATATTCTATATTTGGTAAGACATCATCCTCCAACTTTAATTCTTTAAACATGACTTTTTTTAGTTATGTGAACATATTTAAAATAGCTAATTGAAATGTCTTTGTCTAGTAATTCCAATGTTGGGCTTCTTTAGAAACAGTTTTTAATGATGGCTTTTTCCTCCTATGTATGGACCATAATTTCTTGTTTCTTTGCACATTTCTTAGTATTTTGTTGAAAACTGCATATGTTAAATAATATAATGTGGTAACTCTGGAATTCAGAATCTTCCTGCTTCTATGTGCTTTTTGCTGTTACTATTTGTTTTTGTTGCTGTTGTTGTTCATGATGTTTGCATAGTGACTTTGCTGATCTAATTCATTAACGTTTTATGTTGTATGTTCCAACTTAACTCTCAGTATTTTTCTTAGTGGTCATCCAATACTGAAAAATATTTCCTCAAGTTCCTGGAACCAGTAAGTCTTCCTGCCTTTGCTGAGAGCTCTGTGTACAAGTGGACTCCTTCAGGCCGGGTCACTTTACAGTGTTGGCTTGGTCTTCACTTCCTGCTTGTGTAGAGCTTTGAGTCATCCAGGGCTTTTCAGGTCTTTCCTGGACATGCACACTGTCCTGATCACAACCTTACGGCTTATATGTGGCCAGTCTGGGAAATTATCAATGTTTTTTAAGTATGAGAATACATAAAGAGATTTTCAAAGCCCCCTATGGACTGAACATTCTCAAGGTTTTCATTTTAATTTTTTGGTCAGCTTCTTGTTTTGACACAACTGTAATTGTTGCCTCAGGAAGTTGTGATGTTAAACAATTGCTGTTGATTGTTTTTGCTAAATGCCTCGAGGGAAAATGGTATTTGAATTGGACAAACTGTAACTAGAGTCAAATAAAAGACCAGCCTTGCCTCTCTTTATTTTCCAAGAAACTTTCAGACAGACCAAAGTTTCTGTCTGAAACTTTCAGACAGACCAAAGTTTCTGTGGATTTGGAAGATATTTTACCATGTTCTGCTCTCTCCAGGGGCTGTTAGGCTGCTTGATTTCATGGTGATTGTGGGCTCTTGATTTTCAACACTGCTTTGGAGCTGAAGTGGGGTTGATGAGGATAAGGCAAGTTAAAATGCCATGCAACTCATTGTTTTATTCCAAAATTTAGATTTTCTTGTGTATTTTCTTGGATTGTTGTAAGCTTTTCTTGTATATTTTCTTGGATTGTTGTAAGCTTTTGTTTCATTCTTTAATTATTGCAAGTTGTGAAAACCTTGATTTAGACAATCCTTTCTTGGGTTTTATTGATTTTTATGAAGAAGAGGGTTTTCAGATATATTCCTCCATTCCCACTCCCAGGGCATATTTTAAATGTACTTGTTAAAGAAAATTTATGGTCTTAAATGCATATAGTGTAGAAAATATTAATTATTTAAGCTTTCTTCCAAATGTTAATATGAGCATAAAAAATAAAATTTAAGAAGAATTAACAGATTGGAGAGCAAAATATAGTTGAAAAAGCAGAGAGAGTGAAAATTCACTCTCATTTAAAGTATACAGTAATAAAAAATTTAAGAAAAGACATTTTAAATTTATGCTGTTAAAGCTGCATTAACTGAGGGTGGTAGGTTGAGTACTAGCTCTGCTCCGATGGAGGTATTATAAAATATATACATTTTTTTCAGCACTCACTCTGACACACATACACATAACTCACTCTATATGATGTTGTTAGAGAGAGAGAGAGTGAAAATTCTTTCCAAACAGAATTTAAGGAAAGACTAATACCAATTAGTCTCTGACCCTTTCATAAAGGTTTGCTTTTTTATTTTATCCTGCAATTATTCAAAAATTTATAGCAAGTGACCTGATAATAACCAAATTGATTAAAGCCTAAGTAAATTGTTCTTCAGGATAATTGCCAATTGCATTCAACTTTGAGATTAAATTCTTAAATTGAATGCTAACATTTAGGATACAATTATTAACTTACATTAAAGTCTGGTCCCTAGCTTCTAAATTTTAAATGTCAAGTATTTTTCATGTCTCTGACAATGACTCAAAAAGCAAAAGTAAACAAAATTCAGAATTAGTCCTGGGGAGACAGAATATGTTCGTACTTAAACATAGCACAAATGGAAATTCCGGTCATCCCATTAAACCCCTCTCCTAAACTACACTAAAGGCATCAGGAAATTTTGCTACCTTCAAAACATATGGAGAATCCACCCACGTTTCCCTTCGTGTACTGCTGCTCCACCCACCATCAGTTGGATGACCCTCTATCTGTTCAATACACAGTTCCATGTAGTCTTATTAACACATATGTGAAATCTATTATTCCATTTCTTAAAATCTGCAATAGCTTTCTTTTGCATTCAGAGTTAGATCCCAATATTTGTTCTTATTGACAGTATTGCATTCTAGTAAATGATCATTTGCTTTGCTTTTTATACTGTTGGCACCATGTGAATATGTTCAATTTAAAGAACAGCCATATATTCATAAATTCTATGAAATTTTCAGCCATTTACTTAAAATTCACTAATTAACTCTTGAACTGAATGCAATCTGTCTTTTTTTTTTTTTTTAACTAAGTGTGATGATTTGTTTTATGTGTCACTTTAGCTAGGCTATAGTATCATGATATTTAATTAAACAAATTTAGCTAATCTAAGTGTTACTATGAAGGTATTTGTAGATGTGATTGTCATATTATGATTTATAATAAATACATATCTGTGATTTTGTGAATGGTTCCGGGCTCATGGGTCTCAAAACTATTGGGAAATCCTAAGCCATAGGGCAATAGAAGCATCCTTATTATACCATTCGATCTTTTGTCCTCACTCCCTAAAATCCCCCCAAAGTTACAAAGGTGCAATGAGTGTATTGTTAGTCATATAAGCCCTTTTCAACTACACTTGAGTTTATGTTAATGAGATGAGTTTTGGAAAGCCCGTTGGTAACCTAAGAATGAAGGTTGGTTGCCAGGGGAACTACCCATGTATTAGGGTTGGAACTTTCATCCCTCTTCCCTACCTCTGAGGAGGGAGGAGGGGCTGGAAATTGAATTAAATCACTAATAGCTAATATCAATCTTACCAATATAATGAATGGATCTTTATAAAGATCCAGGAACTAGAGATTTTGGATATCTTCCAGGTTGGTAAACCAGAAAGCATGCACATGCTGTGAGGGTGGTTCACTCCAAACTCTACTACAGGGACAGAAGTTTCTCTGTTCAAGATCCTTCTGGACCTCACCCTATATATCTCTTCATCTGGCTGTTTATTGATAACTTGTAATTTTCTTTGTAAACTGGTAAGCAAACTGGCTTCCCAAGTTTTGTAAACTGCTCTAGCAAATTAATAGAACCTTAGGAGAGAGTTGTGGGAACCTCTGATTTATAACCAGCCAGTTAAAAACACAGGTAACAATTTGGACTTAAGATTGGCATCTGAAGTGGGGACAGTTTTGTAGGACTGAGCCCTTAACCTTTGGGATCTGACACTATCTCAAGGTATATAGTGTCAGAATCCAGTTAAATTTGTGGGAAACCCAGATAATGTCTTCTGAGTACTGGAGAATTGCTTGGTGCTGTTGGAAAACACACATCAGAATGGTTATCATCTACAATCAGTTGACTTGAAATATGAGAGATTACCTTGGACAAGGAGGTTTAGTCTCATCCAAATAGTTGAAAGCCTTAAGATATAGCTGAGGTTTCTCTAAGAGGAAGAATTCTTTCTCAAGACTGTTTTATCAAATCCTGCCTTAGTTTCCAACTGCCACCTTATCCTGCAAATTTCAGACTTGCCGTCCCCTTAATGGTTTTACTTGTTCTGGTTCTCTCTGAACAATCTAATATACCACTGTCTTAATTCCTTTCTTTTTCTTTTCTTATTCTTCAATTTTTAAAGCATTTCCTCCTATAAAAGCCTATGTGACTTTTTTTATATTTGCAAATTTTTTCTTATATTTCCAAAGATATTACATACACTAACTTTTATTATTTTTTTCTGATTGCTCTATTAAATCATTTTTTCTCCAAATAATGAGTCTAGGAATCTCTATTTTAATGCTGGCCTTCTTAAGATATTTGGTGAATTTTGGGGAGGTGCTTATCTTCCTGTATTGCCTACATTTCGTAATTCATGGGCTCAGATATTGAGAATTCCACTTCAAGAAGGAAACACCCAAGGTATGTGAAACCTAGTATGGGGCTAAGTGTGTTGTCACACTAGCCATTTAAAGAAGTACTACCTTAAACAACAGTTTCATTGTCTTCATGTTCTGCCTTATTGTAAATTCTCAGAATGCCAAATTTGGCCTCAGAATGCCAAATCTAAGTGACACCAAAACTCCCTTATGCACAATCCTTATGTAATGCCTAGACATTTTGTTATTTTTGCTGTCAAAGAGTATAATCCAACAAGGATTTGTTATATTGTCATCAGGATTTGTTATATTGCAAGCAATAGAAAGTCTCATACACACAGGATTGAATAATAAAGGCAAATAAAGGACCTATAAATTTCAAAATGTAAAGCAGAATAAAGTCAAGCCTTGATCTATCAACTCCACAATTCATCGAGCATTTCCCCCACCCACACTCTCTGTCTGTCTCTTTCTCAACTTTGTCTTAAGCCTGTCTCCTCTTATGAATAGAAGATAACTCTTAATAAGTATATAAGGTACATATTTGTTTATTCTTATTCAAATGAAGATTATTTTCTCCAGCATTGCAATGCCTTGTGGATTGCTCTAGCTCCATAGAGATGATTAGTCCTAAATGTAATGGCTCAGGGTAAAAAGCTTATTGTTATTCCAATCACTATTGGCAAGGAAATGAAATGAATTGCTTGGCTTAGCATGGGTCAATATGCTCTATCTAAGTCCAGGGGGTGAAGTTTGGTTTTCCCCAAATCAAAGAAATCCTCAAGTATTGGGAATAGAGATGGATGCTGGGAAGACAAAACAAAACAAAACAAAACATCTTTATACTGAAATAAAAAATGAAAAAAAACAAAGCAATCTAGAACAGAAATCAGCAAGACTCTTGATTGCTCTATTAACAATCTATTAGCAATCTAGTTATCTTAAGTATCAAATAAGCCATAGAAATAACAGAGATGTAGGAATTCATTTAAAGCAGCTGAAATGAGAATCAAATAACAACTAAAATCTCTGACTTTCTTTTTATGTTTTCTCTGTTGACTTCTTTCTAGTCTCTCAGTTATGACCAGAATTTTCCACATGGCAAAATACTTAGCCATTCAAAACTTCCAACTTAAAAAATACAAAAACAAAACAAGAAAGTTTATTATATTATCCATATAAATGAGATCAACTATAGCTTTCTTTAGTTCCAGTATCTAAAACCTTAGACAAGGACACTCTAATCCATGTTATGGCTCTAGCATCTCTGTTCCAATCGAATGTGGCCATGGACATCTGAGATACATAAAACAACACAGCTCCAGAAAGAACCTAATTATCAGACATAAAGTAAGCCAGTAATTAGAAGAAAATGTGTTACTGTGCATAAAATCCAAAATATGTCTACTGTAACCTCATGTTAATTGTGATTAATTACCTGATTCATCCATTTAAATTTTTTTTATTTGTAATTTCGATAGTATTTCTCATGTCCTATTTTTCTTTTCCACTGTGGACTGATATACTAATGGTAGAATACATTAAGACTCAGAAATGTTCATCATCTATCAAATTTTTCTTTCATTGTATATCACTTTAAAAATAACTGAATTTGTTATAATATTGACAAAGTGACATTTTATTTTATTTCTTTTTGTAATATGGAAAGAATTATGTCATTCTTAGCTAATTGCAGTGCTTAATAAACTAAATACTTTTACTTTGTGTATTTTTCAAAACTTAACTATTATCCTATATAAAATTTTATGAATCTATTACAGTTATAATACTCTTTCTCCTGTATAAATCCCAAATCTGCCAGGTTTTTACATGAAAATTATAAATATATAATAGTATATTCTTTAAATTAAATGTTACTTTCTCACTCTCAGTAAGTCAATTCTTTCACCTAAATATAGTGAAAGCATTTTGGAGATTCTCATTCTTCTCTCATGATTCATTCTGCCAGTTTCCTTCCTATGCTCCTGAATTTCACAATATATATCTTACTTTCTGAAATATAAGTGAATATATAGATATATTCTTTAAGGTTCTTTGAAAATATTTAAACAAATAACTTTTCAACATGCAGCTGCTCTTTCTTCTTTGTCTACCCTGAATGAATTCTTCAATTTTTTTATACTTTTGTCCTTCTTCTGTTTCCATTTATGATTGAGAGGTGTACTCTTTATATTTTTGACTAATATTAGGGGAGAAAAAAAAATCAGAGTATATTCAAAATCATCAATTATTTTTGCCTGTTCTTTTTATTGCTGATTTTCTGTCTTTCTAGTTTCTGTCTGGCTGATCCTCTTCTAAGCTTTTGGTCTGAGTGTTTGAATTGCTATTATGTCTCCTGGAGGCACACACTCTTCTCCAATGAGGCTCATTTGTTTCTTTCAACAATCCTCTGAGGTAGACAAGGTAGGCATTATTAATCTCAAGTGAGTTCTGAAGTACTTGGAGAAATTGAGGTACTGAAAGTTCATGTAAAAATAGGCAGAGGAAATGCTACAAGCATGTTTTTAAGCCTTATTTTGAAGTGACACTGAATAGTATGCTAGGAATAATAGCTGATAAAATCTGGCAACCAACAACCAAATGGGTTTACTTGAGAGAGAAGACTGAACAGCATGTTAGTGTAAGAATTCAAATCCAGCTCATTTTAATCCAGTACATGCTCTTTTCACTACTGTTTTCCTACTGTAAGCTGCTCTTGGCAGACATAGAAATAAATGTATCTTGACACACACTAATCATGAGTTGATACAGGGGGAGGTTGAAGCAGCAGGGAATCATGGTTCATTAGAATCTTAAGACCATCCAGAGTATCTCACAAACAATACCAGAACATTTTTGTTAATTATATACCATGCCTGGTGAAAATAAAAAATTGTTAGGCTCTATCTCACTCAATACTTTATATGACTGTCATTTTTATTGGATTTTTAAAATAAATATTCAAGTTAAAAACATGGTACTGGGCACTGTGTCTACGTATTTACATGTGTCTAAATATGACTAAAACCAGGGGGATTTCTATAACGCCAACTTTCTTGATATGTTTATTTAATGTTAAAGTCTCTTTTTGATTATGATGGAGACATTGCTTTGTGAATGAGACACTAACTCTGGTAGCAGGCTAGATCCAGGGGCAGGGAAATGTTGTTTAATCAATATCATTTCCTCCTTAATATTTTTCTACCTCTTACATTTCATTTTGTGTGTAATATATTTGATTTCTTGTTATTTATTAAAATGCTACATTGTAGTTTAGAAATTGTATCTTGGATTAAATATGTACTTCACGGGCGATCTTTAAGTGGTCCAATACACTCTTATCTAATTTCTTATAGATGCATTTTGAGATATACTGGCTAAAAGTTCCGAACAACAGTTATGCTCCACATTGGTTTTAAAAGCACTGACAATCAGTCTCTCTTCAGGAGTGAGTATGTGATGTATAAAAAAGAATGTGAAGATCAGAGTGTACAAAACCACACAAACACACAGAATCCAACAGAAGGCAGTCAGCGCTAGTGAGGAGACAATAAAAGTCAGGAACAATCAGTAGCCCTGTTACAGAGAAAATTAAGCAGTTCCAAAACACTGACCCTGAGCAAACATAAGCAGTGAATGAAAGAGTAAGTAAGAGGTCATGAAAGCAGAGCTATAAGTAGGAGTAAAGTAAATCTACATTCGGGGAGACAAGTTAAGCATGACAGGAGTTTGTATGTCAACCGAGAATGTAGTGTCCCTGAGTGAGAGTTTTATAGCTTGGTGTTTCTTGTTCTTCCTCATTGGCAAGAGGAGGACATGTCTAACAACCAGGCACTGACTGAGATGATCAGAGCCCTCCTTCTTCCTACAGTCTTCAAGAGCTCACATAATGCAATAAAGTACCAAAGAAAATCTATCTGCATGAAGGAAACTACAACCTCCTTGTCAAATGGGGTTCCAATCTCTAAAGCCCTGTAGATTACATCGTCTAAAGGAAGAATTCTACAATATCATGATGAAAATGAAATTCGTCTTACTCGAGATGTTTCAGGTGACTTTGGCTTTGTCTACAATAATCATAGAATATTAACAGACAGCGTCAATGCCAAAGGGAATCGCCCTGAAATGTGGAGTCACAGTGTTATAATGTACTGTAATGCATTCACCAATATGGACATACACTCAAACGAAAATCAAAGTCCTAGTCAAACAAATACGCTCACAGGACTCTTTGCTTTTTGAATAATGGACACAAGGAAAAAAAATGGTGCGTGGTTTTAAAAAGGATTCACCATGTGTTAATGTTCTCTAAGACATGACCAATCGATCCTTGCTTTCCGAGATACTTATTCTTCAATCTTTAAATAGGTAAAAACATTTTTGTATATGAATGCATTGCATAAATAAGTATAGTGCTGGAGACAAAATTTTGCATTTAGAAAGAAATATATTTACATGATTATCATTCTATTAGCATACATAACTCATCAGAAGTATATGGGGACACTTTATGAGTTACGTATGTCCTGGTATACAGCTAAAATGCATTCTTTTTCAAATTAGTAACTAAAGCACATCACTGTATTTATTCCATGGAAAGGAAAAAATATGTAGAATCCAAAATAACTAGAAAAATACATTCATTTGAATATATATTATAGGTAGCATAAATAGAACTAACTTCTATTGATATATGATTAGTTAAAATTAATATATATATATACATATATGTGTATATATATACACAGAGAAGTGGTTTTCCAACGTAGAAGAAATAAGCTTTCTGTTCTACATTTTTGAATCAGAAACAAAACTATCAAAGTTTTTATTCTTTCCAGGTATTAGAATATCTGTTGATATTAGTATTTCTGTTTTGTTTTGTTTTTGATGTCTGAGTAAACATCTAAGTAAGTTAATGATACTGATGAATATTATTCCTTCACAGGTAAATTTAGAAGTTACATATACGACAAATATAAGCCAGGAAAAATATCAGTTATTGATTTTTTTAACTTTAAGTTCATCTGTAGCATATTTATTATATGGTCAGTAAGAGCATTAATAATTCAGGAATATATGAAAAAATTTCCCAGTTTTATTAAGAGAGAATTCTCCTGAGTTTGGTACATTTGTTCTAATACTCCATTCAAATGGAAAAGCCCTAGTTTCTTCTTCACAGAGTCCTTAGTTCAATTGTTATAAAAACAATGATCTTAGGCTTCTTGGTATTGTCTAAGCATTGTTTTCCAAATTTACTTCTAAGTCTCATTGGCATAATTCCATAGATAAATAATTTTTGTTGTTATTGCTGTTTTTATTACCAAGTGTAAGACCAGCCTAAATCCTTGTTGAATCTTCATTCTGTATAATCCTATGATTCCTAAATTCTAGAATGCATCAGAATCACTTCAAAAGCTTCTTATAACAGATTACTGTAGCTGCCTCCAGTGTTTCAGATTCAGTAGGGGCCCAAGAATTTGCATTTCTATGAAGTTCCAAAATATGCTCCTCTGCTGGCCTGAAAATTGTTCTTAAAGTATTCAAAATAATTAAATTGAAAGGTACCCAAAAGTTGAATACTTTGGTCCAGTTGGTGATCTTGTCTCCAATCTGCATAGCTGTACTTGCATTCAAGCAATCTAATTTATTCTGAAATGACATAAATATATTTAATGGTATTTCTTGAAAATCTGAATAGAATGTCTTCTCAAAACTTCTCTTTAATTGCATGCTTTTAAAAATATTCCTGATTGAGAAATGTGGAAATTTATCATTACTTAAAATAATCTTGCCGATTGATTGTAAAGCCAATACTTTGTTCATTATAATTCAGATGTGAAATGAGTTTAAAGACACTTTTTGTCATGTTCATTTTCGCTAAGACGTATAAAAAGAACGGAAGTAAAATCATGTTTAAATTATAATTTTTTGGCATTTTTATATTTGTCCAGTTATAAAAAATCAGGAATCAAAATATTCATCAAAGCAACATGTCTTAGTTTTAACTCCATATAACAGTTTTTGTATATGTGTCTCAAACCATTCCTTAATTTTATGTATCCTTTCATTAATTTTTAGTGGTCAAATACAATAAATATAATTGATTTTTAAATCTTACCAATACTTTGTAACTCCTCTCAAGTATAAATCTTTCATTGACTTTAGTTTTTCCAAATATGACATAGTTAGCTTTGTTGTAGGGTTCAAATGCACATTATTCAAAGTACAATTACCTTTCTCTACCTACTACAATATCATCTTAGGTGGAAGTTGTTTTCATATATCAATAAAACATCAGTTTAGAGATTAAAGCTATTAGAGAAAAATTGCTTATATTTTTGAAGTGATAAAATTGAGTATCTTCTCCCTAATAGAATATGAGAGTCAGATCCTATTGTACTATTATTTAACATAATGTATGTGTGTGTGTGTGTGTGTGTGTGTGTGTGTGTGTGTACTTTTTAGTGAAACATTTTATATGGTGACTGTTAAACAAATTCAGATGCTCATTGCCTTATTCAATTAAAGCAGCTGTTGAGTGAATTTTCAAAAAGATTGTTGCTATGCCAATATCAGTTCTTACATTTAAAATGCAATGCTAATTTTATCACATAGTGATATCAATTTTAAAGGAACATTATTCCACCATTTGCTCCTCTTTTTATTAGGTGTATGTTCAATACTCACCCTGTAGCAGGCACTACATTAGGGATGAATGGATGAATAAAGTGTTCTTTTTGGCATAAGCTATATGTTTTTGGACATACCCCTATACTCTGTTTTTGTTTTTTTTTTTTTTTCTTTTCTTAAACGTAGCCGAGAAATTGCTAAGTCCTTATTAGGACTTCAGAGGCCTTTTATACATCTTACTGAAACTGTATCACTAAAAATAATTTTATATGTTTTCCGAAAATGTCCACAGAGTTGTGGCACTATATTCTCGATATTCTAAAAATGCAAAAAAAAAAAAAATCTATCTTTTTGGATTATTGTAGACATTCCCTTTTTGGATGACACCCTTCTCCTCATTCACGCTACCTGTTTAGCAATGAATGCCTTTTGGCCCAACCTAGATTTGATTCAATTAGGCTGGACACTTTACCCAAGCAAATCAATCAAACTCTCTTCTCCTGGAATTCTGATTCAGGAAACTACTGAGAAATAGATAATAATAATCACTTGAATTAGAAGTTTAAAAGTACATAAAATCATGGATGTAATTAATGAAGGGAGTAATAGAAAGCAGCTAGTCTTGTTTACCAAGAGGTGGGGGATAGAGCAGATGCACATAAAAAAAGGATGTCACTCCATGAGGAATGTAGAAATACCTAGGACCTGATATTCTAATTTCAGATAGCCCCCTCTTAATTTAAGCTAGTTTATGTTTTCCTTGAAATTAAAAGTTTCTTGACTATAACCACAATTTTATTTTTCCTGAAAACAGCTGCAAATGATGTGAAACAGGTATTGAACACAAATTTAGTAATTAAACTGTTTATGATCCAGTTAATCTATCAGGTTCTAAACTAAGGGATCTTTTATAACCCTAGATAAAATATTCTAAATATTGCTGCCATTCAGATGAATAAAAAATAAGTAAGATTATTAGGTATTTTAATTTTTTTTTTTCAATTTGTATACAGAAGGAAGAGTTGCAACATATTTTGAGAAATGGCTTTGTTATTAGGATAACTGCAAATTTCTCTCAAAATGACAACTTATTCTTATATTTGGGGATGCTTTTTAAATCAAATAAAACTTATTGGTCTAATGATGTTTTTCTATATGCAATTTCACAGGCTTTTGGTCTTAACCATTTTTAACTGTTAACTATCGGTAACCCCAACTTAAGATCAAATGTATAATGCTCTGGAATGTAAAGGTAAAATTCTATTTTAAATTGAAGGACATTCACCATGAAGTTTTTCATGGAAAGAAATGTTTGTAACTTTTTAAAAAGAATATATTAAAAGTTGTTGAGTTTCTACCACCTGTTCCTGACAGCTATTTCAGTGTAAGTAATACATCACGGGGGTGATGGCAATCTGATGATGTATTGGAACTATACATCACTGTGGTGACGGTGCTTTAATGACAGATGAGTAATACATCTTGAGGTAAAGCTCTGAAATTTAGGCCTGCCTGGAAAATAGAGTTTCGGGAAGAAGAAAACATCTTATCAACTTTATAAAAGAAAGAAAGTAATAAAACATAGTTTGCTAAATCAGAGGGCTGTAAGTTTGGATACAGAGATGAGATGTCTTTTAATGTCCACAACTTTTTTTCATAACATCTTTATTACAAGTCAAAAATGTCTTTCTCATTAAAAAGTGTTCTCACTTATTTTTATCTTTTTTACACTTTATTTAGCTTTTTTCCAAATTGTATCATTGAGTATTTCTTTTCCATTTTTTTCCTTGGAAGTGGAAGAAATTTACTTTTAGCATTTACATTGTTTTAGAAACAATGACATTCTTTTTGCTAATAAAACCTTTTTAGCTCTGTACACGCAGAGATATTATTCATTAATTTATTTCTAATTTTTATATTTAATAAACTGTTTAAAACACATATTTTTTTTAAGAACTTTGTTTTTTAAATCTTTACATGGATATGAAGACAGTAATCTTTTTGTCTATTATACTCATTAAGGGGAAGAATCAAAAAGAAAATCTTTAAAAAAGACTTTATAAATATTTTGCATTTTTAAGAAAATTATCTTCTATCTACAGTAAAAAGTAAAAGCATATTTACATTATAAAATCTTTAAAAATATTAAACTTTTAGAAACTGCTGAAGTATATATTTAATTCTGAATTAGGAGAAAACAATCTTAAAGAATGCATTTTATGTATGTAAATTATAGTCAAAATAACAGAAATCCCTGACAGTAAACAGGATATGATGAATGTGATAAAATGTGATTTTTAAACAAAATATTTTAGTCAGAATGGCTATAAGAGGGGTAAAATTACAGTTATGGCTTGTGTCATTTACCAAGATCTGTGTGACATGTTGGAAATGTTCAATGTCTCTCATTGTCACTCAACCCCAGGTTTGCTTCTGTGATTATTATTATTAACACAGGGTAAATTATACAAAATAAAAATTAAGATCGGATTATTTTGTTAACCTGTTATAGGAAAAATCCATAACCTAAGTCTGGTAATAGAAAATAAATTTGGCTTTTTCCTCTTTTCTAAGTTAAGTCTAAGGATTCTATATAAATTTTTCCTTCTGTTTAGTAAACTGTTCCTGAAAAGGAGAAAACATATCCAGAGAATACATGAAAACTAAAACATGGCGATTATGGCACAGCACTGAACTATGTGAGTGTTGAAATGATCTTCCTTTACACTTACAGATATTATACATCTCTGGATAGGACCTTGTGAAAATTAAATTACCAAATAAATGTGAAAGAAAACCAGCATATTTTAGGCACTCAATAAATAGTAATTATTTATTAGAATTAAAAAGATAAATCTTAAAAACAACAACTCTTCTTTGAATAAAAAAAAGTATTGTTCAATACATTGAAAAAACACCAAAAAGAATAACTATCATGGAAGAATTTAACCCAAAATGATAAGAAAAACAAAGATATGGTTGAGTCCCAGGGCAGGCTGCCCCTAGATATCCTGCGATGGCATATTAACTATTTTGAACTAAAATCACTGAAAAAGCATCAGGAGAGGGAGGATTTCTCTGACTCTTCTCTATTCCCCTAAAAGTGAGAGGTAAATCTCCCAACTGCTAGGTGCCCTCCCTGCTCCCAAAGAACTGAGAAGCAACCTTATCACAGGAGTTACAAAATCCAGAGTCAGAAAAAAATTATATAAACACATCTTGTAAGGCCATATTAATTTACTACCCAAGCCCCAAATTCATTTAGATGCCTTATTAGCAAATACCTAAACTTGCTTAGATTCCTTTCTAATGAGCACCTTTGTCCTGTCAATTTCTCACAAATTTATTATTACTTTGTCTAAAAAAGTATAAAATGGTGCCTTGTTCAATCAATTCTTTGAGCCTCGTTTCATGATCTCAGTGTCATATTGTGATTTTCCTGTGCACAAGTATTAAATTGTTTTTTCTCTCCTGCAAATCTAGTCTTGTGTCAATTTTATTATTTTATAACTAGTCTGGCCAGAAGAACTAAGGAAGGGTAGAGTGGGGGAAATTCTTTCCCACTCATCAACAATATCTAATACACATGTATATATTTTTTAAATTTCTATTTAGAATTAGACTTGCTCTATTAAATATAGAACTTGGTCCATAATTTTCAACATTCTAAAATGCAACTTTTTTTTTTTTCCAGGTGAGAAGTACATTTCTTTTTCATCATATCCCTGAGGCATGAGACTATATTAAATATATATTCCTTTGGTTGCAAGATAATGAAATTGTGAAACATGGGTTCAAGCAAGTACAGGGTGTTTCATGATGGCCTGAAATGAAAAACTGAGTGAAAAACAAATACTTACGCCCCATTGCTGGGGCTGCAGATTTCTTGCATGTGTTTTGCTTTATCCAAACCAGAAAAGGATTTCTCTGCATCCAAAAACACCTAGTAGAAGATGACCATCTCAAAGTACTTCATTTAAAATGGGATCTGCAGAGATATTCAGCTTTTCAATTTAAGGTTTTTAAAAAAGAATTTGATCGACTCGGCTTAAGTCACTGAGAATCCTTCACCCATCCAGTCAGGCTTTGGGCTGAGTTTGGATGTACAGACAGAGTTGTCAAAGACAATACCCTGAGAGAAGGAAAAATATATTCCTTTTTTTCCTTTCTAGTTCCTGGCTGAGACTCTCCTCTCCTGCCCTCCCCCACCCCACCAACTCCCAACAACCAATGAAAGACAAATGTACAGAAGAAAACAAACAGAAGTTTAATAACATGTATACCTCCTATACACATGAGAGATAGCCAGGAATACTCAAAAACTCCCTGAAATGGCCCAAGCCACCACCTTAAATACCATCTCTAACTAAATACAAGATAAAAATGTTTGGGAGTGAGGGTATGATTGTTATGCAGATTTAAGTCAGCAGTCTTCTCCACAGATAAGAGTTTCTAGAGACTTCCTCATCCTTCTCTTCCTGATTAGTCCAAGACACCCTTATGAATGGAGATTTTACTTATAAATTATCTCCTTTTATATATGCACTATAAATGCACTATAAATGAACACAAGGATAACTTCTTGTAGGTTTTCAGAGTTTTTCCTGTGTCTGCTGTTTCTTTTAAATAACCAACCAGCTCAAGATAATACCAAAGAGAATATTTTGGAAAGGCAAGTTCTGTTCCCCTTAACCTCAAGTTGGGGGACGCTGTTAGGAAGTTTATAGGCTGGTTTAAAGTATCGATTGTTTCCTGCACTATCGATGCACATTTTCTTAAATAAGAGTCACTTTTTTGTAGTGCTTAAAAATCTGTCTGAAATGTTGAGTGATCCAAAGGAACACATAAGAGTTAGAGTTTACATAACCTAAACTATGATCAAGCTAATCAGAAATAAACAGAAAAAAACAACCAATTTGTTATTGTCAACTTTCTACAAACTATAAGAAAGTACTGATATATAAGTTCACTCTTATAGTCATTGTAGTCTGGTGAACTTATAAAGCCAAGAAGTACAAACTATCAATAAACACTTTTACAGAAATAAACATTTCTATAAAGTGTCAGATGCAAAGTAATTAACAAATAAACAGTAGTATTTGACAGAAAAAAGAAAGTAAGAATGTATGACAGTATGCTTTCTGCAGAATGCAGACTATAGAAATCATCAATAAAGGAAAATAAAAACCATGCAAAAACTAATTTTATATGTTTGATTTAAATAATTTAATACTCAAACTCTTAAAGACATATAAAATTGTGATGTGTGGCCAAGAGACAGAAGTGTGAACATCTATCCATACACTCTGATTCTTTGGAACATGATTTCATTTGGCCCCGGTGGCTTTTTTGTCTTACCTTTAAATATTTAAGGAAAAAAATGTGTAACACGTATGTATTTGCAGTTTTGGAATACAATTCAAATCTCTGATTCGTTGAGGAAGAACATTAAGATAATACAACTTTATTTGTAAGATGGTAAATTAGTAAGTAGTATTTTGGGGTGTTTGTGATAAGAGATCTAACTGCTATTAAATATAAAAAAATTGGGATTTTAAGTCACTACGAAATAGACAGTAACTTATTCAATTGCCAGAATGCATTATGAATTATTAATTTAATATTGTATATACATATGTGTATAAAATTAAGGATTATGCATTATTACTTAATACAAAAATCTTTTATATAAAGGCTACCATTTAGCAAAATAAAATATTGCCATTCGATGGTTACCTAGTTTTGGAAAAAGCCAATTTTCGTGGTTAGATAAAAGTCAACCTGTCAATAAATTAAACTTTATGCATCTGCTTAATAGTCTTTCTGTTTTTCTATGTTCAATAAATTAACATATATGGTAATACTATTTTCAAATACTTTTGTAAATTAATGTTTTGTTTAATATAATAGAATCTGCTCAACTAAGCTAATATTCATGGACACATATATTCAATTTCATATGATCCAAGGTACTTAGTAAGTAGATCTTTGCTTCTCAGCTAGATTATTAATATTAAACATTATAAATAGCAAGAATCTCTCTATTAATGAAATTAAAAGCTGTGGATTATTGTATATATAAAAAAGCCAATGAGTGTTGCTTTCTTTATAATAATATGATGGAAAAAAGTGTGGCGTGTGTACCTTGAAAGAAAGTTATTCACTTACATTCAAAAATGTGATGTATTTATTGTTAGATGATGTTCCCTTTACTAAATATTTAAAATAGATTCATTTGCTTAAAGAATGGCTTCTCTGCAGCTGCATAGGTATGAATAAGGAGTAAAGAGGAATTAGTAGCCTTGAAATAAACTGATGTAAAGAAATTTACTCAGATTTCATTGTAATTTGAGTTGTCTGATTCTTAACGCAGCCATTGTAATTCTTCTTTTCTATAAGCTACTGATGGGTTCATCATTTACCTCCAATGAACCAATTTTAATAGTTACCAGGCACTTATTCAAAGATTTCAGATTAGATTGCCCCACCCCCTCCCCCATTAACAAGCACCTTTCTTTATTCAAAGGGATTTGCTGCCATTTATTATTTGTGCAGGGGAAAAAATTTAATTATTATTATAATTTTCTTAGAGAAGATGCATCTTAGAGACTATGGCTACATGCACAAAGCAATTGAATTGTTTAGACTAACAAAACTACCTTTCAGTCAAATTAAACATAATCCATATGCAAAGACAGAGAAAAATTAACTTTACAACTACTCTCTTAGTGGGACTTGTAGAATAGGAAGAAAATCCCCTAGAAAATAGTTCGTTTTATAAAAAGAATCTTTCCTTGTTTTACGAATATTGTATTAATCATTTTAGTAATTTGCAAAAGACTATCCCTCGGAAAATATAACTTGGGGTACTATATAAACCTTCTAATCAATTAGCAGATTTATTAGAAAGAAGTCTTTAGGAAGGAATCTATTTAAGTTCTTTCTCCTCCAAGCATAGGCATTATATAAGTGGCAAATCATGACTTTTCCCTGCTTACTATGTACAAATTATGTAACAGAACATGACATAAAGCACTTCAGTTTATATATGCTGTCAAGAAATCTCTCTTATTTTATGTTTTTTTAAAGTATATTTATTTTATGTATATTTAAATTTACTTAATTTGAAATTGTCAATCTGTAATGATATTTCCTTGTTCTATTCTAGATTATACTACCTGATACCTTCTATTGTTGTAAATAGGAAATATTGAGCAAACAACTTTCAATAAAACCTAGTATTCATACCTGTGTGGTCCAACACAGTAGCCACTAGCTACATTGGCTATTGAGCATTTGAAATGTGACTAGTCATAATTGAGATGCACTATAAGTGTAAAATATTGGATGGAAAGTGTAAAACACTGTATGGCAAATACTAGATATGAAAAAAAAGGATGTAAAGTATCTCAGGAATATCTTTTTATATTAATGACTTGTTGAAATAATGATGTTTGAGATGTACTGAGTTAGATAAAGCACTAAAATTAATTTCACCTGTTTTTATTTTTTAATGTGGCCACTAGAAATTTAAAATTATATACATCAAATTCATTACATTTCTATTGAATGAAGATATTTTATATTGTTAAGCAGTTTAGAAAATGTATGGAAAGGAAATGTTCCATTTAATTATTGATAAATAAGAAAACCGAAACTCAGTGAGGTTAATTGGTTTGTCTAGCTCATCTAACTCAAAAGTATCTGCCTCCAATATTTTATTTTCCCAAACCATTTAAAAAGTGCTTAGCTTGAACATTGCTTAGGCAACAGATGGCAAGAGTCAAAAGCCTGATAATTAAATTGTTTTTTTTTTTTACTTTGAAAACTTTTTTTATTTTTACAAATTAAAGTATTAATTGTGATCGTTTACAAATAATTTTTTAAAAAGCTAAATTTAAATGAAATTAACATATTAAAAACAAATGTAATTTATTGATCTGGCTATTGGTAACATGGGTACTTTTTTAATTTTTGAAAACTTTATCGATCTTGATTTTTTTTTGCTGTGGTCTATAATAGTGTTAAAATTTTAGAAGTTTACTAAAATATTAATGGTCATAGTTTCCGAATATGAAAAACTATAAATTTTTCATCAAGATCTTCCTTTGAAGAAATGATTATAGTGTTTTTCCGATGACATATTACAGAATTTAACTGGTTAATTTGGTACATGTAAGTCAATGATACCTGATAAACATAAAAATGACAAATTTTGCTACCAAATAACTGTCATCCTTAAGATATTTTTAGGACGGTGTAAAAAAAGTACAAAATGTCAATACAAAATATCAGTTTATAAAAGTGAGCTGAAGTTAATTTGGTAAAATTGAGAAAATCATATAAATAATAAAAGTATGTTTAAATTATATGAAAATATCTTCAAATTTATTCTTTTCTTACTAACTCTTTCTAAATGTGATTCATACATGTTTATTTAATCTAAGTACATATAATTTGTACTAAATTTGTTATATTTGTTTGTAAATTTGAAATTTGATTAAATTCTTCAGGAAAACAATCTCAATTTCAATGACTAATTAAAAGTTAATAATATGGCTCTATTGATAAAATTATATGTAACATCTGATGTCATTATTGTAAGACTGTTTGATTAATGCAAAATCATGGATTTTAAAGCCAATCTTAAAATGATCTGATTTCAATCGTATCTTTACTCACTTATTGATTGATTGACTGATAGTCTGGAGAACATCATAAACAGGGATATGTTTCATTGTATTGGGATGGAGTCAGTGAAGAATGAATTATAAAATTAAAGCAATTTGTCTTTCCTTAGTCATACTTAATGAGAGGTTTTAGAAACTATCAGTGTTATCAGTCCAACATGCTAAACATAGTACTCAATCCAAATTAACCTATTATTTCATTACCAGTATTCTCTACTAAAAAATAGAATTTACAGTTTTTCTTGAGAGGTTAGACTATAATATAATGTCTTAATTTTATTTAGGTATTTGTCATTAATAACAAAGTATATAGGTTAATAAAAAATTTTGAGTTTTCATATGGGTAGTAAAAACTACTTTTTAAAAATTTGTGTTCATTTTGGAAAGTAATGTTATGTAATTAAAGGAAGGAAAGAAAGGAAAGTTAAAGTTTGTCTATGACCTGAATTAAATTCCGCAGTTTAGTGTAGCTTTTGTTGAGTCTAATGTCCCAGTCTTCAGACTCTTTATCATCTGGTCCTATTTGATTTTGTTTATCTTTCTTATAGTATTGTACAGTAAAGAATTAGTGACAACTCTGATATAATTCCTTTTAATGATTCATTAATGCCATATCCTAATACAAAAAATACCTGGGTTTGCTCAATATTATGCATTCTCTGGTCTTTTTTAATAAAAGGGAGTTGGTAGTGGGGTTAATAACAGCAATTAAAATAATAGAATATCAATGTAAGGTAATTATCAATATTTTAGTTACAATAGATAATTTTCAAATAGTTTCTAATGTATCATTCCACTGTAAATCTCAAAATAACTTCAGTAATTTTGAGATAAATAACATGAGGCTCCAAAGTTCTAAGTGCCTAAAAACATGCACAGCTATCAACAGACAAGTCTAGGTTGGAAAACTGGTTTTCTGCCTCCAAAAGTTATTTGTTTTCCATACCACCAAGTTGACTCTTTGGTATGTTCCAGAGCTCTTGAAATTATTCAGTCAAATGATGGATAAATAAATAAATAAATGTAAGTTATCTAGGCTTTATACAAAGGAACAAAGCCTCTTAGTACATAATTATATTTTACTCTTTCTATGTACATCATCAGTTTGACTAGTATAGACATTTAAAATATTTCTTCTTATAGCCAAGACAAACATAGGATTGTCTCATAGAGATAATATTCAGTTTAATTTCATTTTTTTTCCCTAGGGGATAATGTAAGTGACTAAATATAAGCTTGTACTTTCCTTCCAACAGTGCCTCATTAAACCATTCATGCAAACATTACTTTCTGTATGATAAGGATTAGAGCTCTGTGTATTAAATCTCTGTTCTTCCAACTGTTTTTTTTTCTTCATGTGATTATCAAGTATTTGTTTCATTTCTACTATATACCTGGTGTTATAAGCAGATACTGTAAATATCCTGATGAGTAATCTAGATGAAATGCACCTTTACTTTTTGTTATGAGTTTATACATTGGGTTACTTTAGAAAATATACATCTACAAAGTCTCCCAGAACTAAGTACTTAGGACAAAATCCCATAAGCGGTATAAGCAGTGCAGACATTTAATGTTAATATTAGTAATTTATTACATTAAAATCATCACAAACAATGAAGAGTGTATTAATTTCAGAAATATATAAATGTTGAGTCTCCAAACTAGGCATTGTACTTAATATTCAAATATTTAATACTTACAAGTACTTAGCAAAATCAAATACAAATAAGAGATTTGAGGGTTTTATTTCTTATTATAGGCTGCTTTTTTCTCCTAAATCACCGTGCACAACTGTATTAACTTCTATAACATGCATTACTTCTCTCTGTGAAATGACAAATGACAATGGAAATAATCACCTGTGGGTTGCTGGAAGGTTAAAGTAACTCTCCAGCTAGAGAATTTTTCTTTTATAAGTGTACATATATTAAGAATTAAGCATATAATGGATAGCACATAAAATGAACTCCACATTAGTTGGAGGAAAGATCAGTCTGAATTAGAGACACACATAAAATGTAGGTTTATGAGTTTCAAATATCATAAAAAATGAAAGACTACATAAGAGAAAGAATTTTAAAAAATGACATTAATAAATAAATATTTTAATTAACATATCTAAATAAAATGTAAAAAAGAGGAGTTTTGCGTGCTATGTGTGCTGACAAAGAGTTTAGTATCATATAATACCATCTCCCTTAACAGTTCTGTTGGTAAATATGTGTTTCTTGAACAGCTTGACTTCATTTAATAGTGATGGCATTTTTCTTCTTTGCTATTTCCCACTGAAATATGGAAAATTTGCTTTGTTTTGCATTAATTTACTTTCTATTGTAGTTTTTTTTTTCTTGGTAACTATTACTTTATGCATCCCGATTTATTTTCTGATTATAAAAATAAGATACACCCCAAGGGCAGGGTGAAGTTGGATGTGGTTGTCGGTTCTAAAAGAATTAAGGAATTCAAGCCATGAACCCTCTATTTTACTGTGATACTTCTCTATGCATAGAGAAATTCATACAGAATCTGACTGTGACACTTCTGGAAATGTACTGTTATCTTAGTCACATTGCATGTAGCAAGGTTGGCTTTCAATTGAAAGAACAAGACATTTCTCATAACGTTTCTACAGCTGTTCCAATTGATTTTCAGAAAGACTTTAAATGATCTTAGGCCCATCCCAACAGTGAATTGCAAGAAGTAAAGTACTGTAACATCACTTCCCCAGACTTTTGTTCTTATACACTAGTTTATTTATTGTGGGTTGGACTTGTCTTGAAATAATTAAGAAAATATGTAAATTTATCAGAAATGTTATAATAGTACACGGTTACCTTTAACAAATTGTCAGACTGAAAGAATGAACCCACAAACATCAAAGCTGATTGATGAAAAGAACTGGCCTAAAATAACAATAGAAAATAATAACACAATGCTGTTGGATTACTTCATTTCGAGTCTGTTCTTAATCAATAACTGGCAGGTAAAACTGCCAACAACACCGAAATAACAGTTTTAGCATCCCATCTATAAAATTGTGATAATAATAAAGCCTTCTTATAGGATTACTGTGACAATTAAAATGAGATTATCCATGTAAAAATCTTAGACTGGTGTATCACACATAAATTAGAATCAGTATATAACAATTAGAAAACTGAATATCCAGCCCTTGTTTCCGCTACTGACATCTTGTGTGATTTAGATAAAAATGTTTAACATGCTAATATGTTTCTTAATTATTTCTTAATTATGTAGCCACACATTGATCATTCACTAAGCTAATTTATTTGAGAGAGCTGTCAAAATTCAGTAACTAAACAATAGTGATTAATGCAGACTATTTTGCTTACTTATTGAAGAATAATTCCATATATGAGATTTTGCTACTCTAATATCACAGAATACCAAAGCATAGTACAAATTAATATTGTAGGTCACATATGTCACTATTGTTAGGTAGCTAGTCAGACATGAGCGACAGAGGTAACAAAGGAATAGGGGCCCAACCCAGACACTGTCCAGAGAATACCATGTTGGTAGTTAGAGAATCCTTCCTACATCCCTGGGGACAAAAGACAGGAGGGTCATAGTCTCAGCTGGCCTAATCTAGCTACAGATGGCTGCGCAGAAGGCACTACCCTAATTTGTCTTCAATTTAAGTTTCATTATAACACCATGACTATACTTGGAAGTTTATGAATTTAATTATAACAGATGGTATTCCAGGTAAGCACATGCACACTAGACAAAGAGTTATATAGTACCCAGGTGTCAATCACAATGACTTCACTTGCCAATCGCTTAGGAATGTCTCTGACCATCCATCACGGACCAAATATCATGAAGACATTCCCACTTCTGGGCCCTTTCTTGCTCTTCTGGGGTCTCTTTTTTGTGACTTTTTTGTTAGTTACAGTGCTGAGACCATGTGCCCCCTTGGGGCATGCTTCATCTTTCTCCATGTGCCTCCTTGGGGCACTCTCTGTCTTTCTAAAATATATTTTTAATAAAACGATTGAATCTCAATGACCTGTGATTCTTTGCTGTGTCATTTGAAGAAGAAATGAGGGAAAATGCTAACTATACTTCTGCACCATCGTTATCCCTCTCCCTCCCCCATGCCGTTGAAGCGACATAGAACTCCAATCGGCCCCAATGGTAACGCTATGGATATATAGAGGAAAGGTTTTAGAAATCACAATAACCTATGAATATAATTCAGAAAAACTAAGAAGGCAGGGTTCCTTGGTAAAGACAATGATGCTGGAAAAATAGAAGGCAACAGGAAAAGAGGATGACGAAATATGAGATGGCTTGACTCTATGAAAGAAGCCATAGGCATGAGACTACAGGAGCTGAGTAGGGCTGTCGAAGACAAGACATTGTGGACATCACTCATTCATATGTTTGCTAGGAATCGGAGTCGATTTAACAACACATAACAGACAAGGAGTTAATATCTTCATTTGTGCTCTGTCTTGGAGCAAAAAAGATGTCTTTTATCATTGCTTTTGTTACTGAAATTTCCAGTAGAAGTAAAAGTAGGAAGTAGAGTTTTCAGTCTTTTTTTTTTTTTTTAATTCCAGGGCTCTAGGTAATGATGAGCATTCATTAAATTGTCATTTGTGAACATGTACATGTATTTTGAAACACCATAGAAAAAAAAGTAAGTATGTGTATGTGTACAGTCAGTTCTAATGCAAAATGCAATCATCATTAGATTTTTTTTAAGGTGTATTTATATTTGCTTTTCGGGGGCAGTTAATTTATGGTATCAATCCTTTGTCTTTTCTACTTTTATCTATTAATATAATATAGTAGTACCTTAATAAACATAATGTTGAAAATTTCACAAAATCCTACTATAAAATTTGCTTGCACATTTAATACTTTGATACATATGCTTCCTCTTAATATATGATATAAGCTTTTATAAAAATATGCATAGCTGAGTTTGTCTATTATTTAACTTTGCTGTATCAGCTTTCCTTGTTAAATTTTATCGTTAGGATTATACTAGTCGAATGAATTGAAGATATTTTAGTTACTCTATCAGTTTGAAATGTTTAAAGAAAATAATTTATTTCTTAAATACATGATGGAACTATATTCAATCAGAAGAGAGATTTTTTTCTCCTTCACTGTCATTTAAATTTAATGTTTTCTACTTGGTCCTGAACAAATTTTGCATTTATATTTTCCTGGAAATCCAATTATTATAACTTTCAAATATAATCATACAAATATATATTAAAATTTCTTAACTGCTTAAAACTGATTAATATATAGAGTTAGATCTTTATTATTTCTAACGGTGTATACTCATCTTTTCTACCTTTTATGTCCTTATTTAACTTGATGAAAATTTAAAATTTTTAGCAAGTTTTATGTGATTATCATGCAAAACCAGAAACTAATTTTTTTCTATAGTCTTAATATTTCATTGTATCTCTGTAATTTCAGATTTTGGAGTTGTTTTCATATTCATTCCCTTTATTACTTCTCATGTTAAAAACTTATTGGTATTACTTTTCAAATTTTATTTTACTTTATTTAATTACCATATTATGAAACATTAAATCTAAGACAAATAACAGAAATTACAAAGCTAGCAGATTAAAGGACCTATAAGCATACTTGAGAGGGAGACAACACGGCCTTGAACTTAGAAAAAGCCTCAGATCGAACTAAGTGAAAGGAAGGGTTAACAAAAGAAAGACACTTTCAAGAAGTAGAATAAATACAGGAGAGAGTAAATAAGAGCATGACACTTTCAGGGATTGGATGTAATTCAGAGTTGCCAGAATTTACAAGGAAGTTGTAAAAGAGTGAGAAAATGAGATAGAACAAGAGATAATACTTTGATAATTTTGGGAGAATAATTTAAGTCCAGTTTAAGTGTACTTTGAAGGCAATAAAAAAATTTTTAAGCAGGAGGGAAGCAGGATCAGTAAAGTAAAAACTAAAGAAATAACAAAATAGAAATTGTAATAATAATTATAATGAATAAAATATTAGTTTTAATTATTAAAACCCCAAATTGCTGATTTGTAAAGATTATTAAATTGGGACACTATTTGGAAAATTGAATGAAAAAAATATAGATGACCTAGTTGTATTAAAAATAAGAGGACGCGAAAGTAGATTTAAACAAAACTACATGCGTATATATTGACTTAATGAACTATTGTTATTGGGAGGCAATTTGCTCAGGGCTCCATACACTCCTACACACCTGAGAGTGTTGAGATTGTAAGGCTTTTTCATCCAGGCCATTTCTTTCTCCAGATGTTTGTGCAACTAGAAATCTTGAAAGCTGAGATAATGTCTCTGTCTGGACAAAAAGTTGAATCGTTTACCATAAAAATAAAAGATTCCCTAAGCTCAAGATCCCGGTGTGCAAACATCCCTTCATGCACAACGTACTGCTCATGTAGTCTTCATCTGACCCTCAGTGTAAGCTCATGGACCTTGAGGGCAAAGGAAACTTGCACAAGTTCCTGTCACTCCTAGTATTGGCTGTGCTGAGAATAATAAAATTGTTTGTCTTTGACTCAGGAGTTTCTTGTCTTCTGGAACTTTGACAGGCTGATTCATTAGCTTACATGTTAGGTAAAATCCATCTCCTCAAAATTATATCAAATGATAAAATTAATTTTGAAAGCTTACATGTTTAATATTCTAGAAAATGCAAAATCTCATAGAATTTAAAATATGAATAATTATTGCATTTAAAGAATAAGTTATCAAAATTATTCAAAAACATATCAAACACTGAACATTTTTAGAGAGTTCTTCCAAGTTATTAAAGAATCTTGATGACAGACTCTTTTCTCAGATTTTTTTAAAAAATGATAATTTATCATTGTAACATACTATAAGTTTCAGAAGGAAAAAACAACAGTGAACTCTACAGATCAACTTAAATTATAAACATAGCTACAAAAATAGAATTATTATTTTATCACACAAATCAAATAGTGATGTACTGAATTACTTTAAATTGACAGTGCCGAGTATAATGTCAGGCATTTGGAAAACTATTAATAAGCACTTATAACAATAAGTAAGTTTTTTTGAAAGTCTACTATGGGCCCTGTATTTTATTGAGTGCATTAGGCTTAAGTATTTTTATATTCATAGCCAGAGATATGAAAAGTGAGGTCCAGAGAGGTTATGTTAACTTGACTTTTCATTTGCAAGAGGAAGAACAGTTTACATTGTTATTTTCAGTTTTGCAATGAATAGTTTATCAATATTGGCTAAGTGAGTTGTATTAATTTTCTAATGTTGCTACAAAAAATCATCACAAATTTAGTGACCTAAAACGACCCAAATTTGCTATATTATCCTCCTCTGAGTCAGAAGTCCAACATGGGTCTCACATAGCTAAAATTAGCATGTCAAGTGGACTGCATTTCTTTCTGCGCACTGGAGAAAATATGTTTCCTTGATCCTTTATAATTTTTTTTTTTTCTGGAATTCAGTTGACTATGGTTGTAGAATTGAAGTCTTCATTTTCTTGCTGGCTGTCACCTGACAGCCCCCTATTCTATCTTCAAAACCAGCAACAGGGTTTGAGTCTTTGTTGCCCCTCGAAACTATCCAGGCTCTTCTTCATCTTTGGCTCTCTTACTCTTCAGATTGGTCCACCAAATTGTCTTTCCTATTTTAAAGATCTGTAAACTTATTCCCATCTGCAAAGTTACTTTTTTGTTGCTTTTTGTTTGTTTGCTATATAAGGTATCATATTTATAGATTCTGGAAATTAGTATATAGATCATTATTTTGCTAATAAAACTACCCAATTAATTAGTGTAGCTCCATAAATTTATATTTTTACTTGAATAATTTATGGACTAGATAGTATAATCCAGATTTATTTTCCAGAAAATATTTTCTACATAAAGAGAACAGATTATAATTTTAAATGTATTATAATAAAGTACAACCATATGGCATATTAGGAACACCATAAATGAGAACTATTTCTATACATAAGGAATTCATTACTAATGAAGAATTTTTAAAATTTATATTTTAATAAAAAATGAGTAAGCTATTTTATTCCAAATTTTAAATAAAAATGCATCAACTCAAGTCATGAAGTTATTTAACATTGGTAAGATTACTCCATCTATAGTAAGGGCAATAAGTTGAAGAGGAACAAAGGCACCAGAGGAAAACAATTTATTAGGGTAGTATAGATATAATTATTGTGATTCCTTCAAAAAAATCACCGAATCCAGTGAAATTATTCTAGAGTTCTCTGACTTGAGTGTGGTCATTTGAGCTTTCTGGTATATAATACTGAATGTATTTTTTGAGTTTCCTGTATGCTCTTTTTACAAGAATTCATGTCTGCTCAAGATTCATTAACCAATATGTTTCACCTATTCTGATACCATTCATTCAGAAAAGAGACTTTTGACATAGCCAGAAGTTATTGAAGATGACAATCGAATGTAGTGAAAAATTTGATAATAGCTGAATAACTAGTGTTCCTAATATGCCTGTTTCTTTTATGAACCAAAAATGAAATAATAGAGCTCATTTAATCTTCATATTTGCCCATATAGAAGACTACTTTAAGATATTCCATTAGAGTTATTTATTAAGAAAGGATAAGAACTTAAAGTATTTACACTTACATATATTTAATTTGTGTTTGAATGAGAAATATACAGAGAATTAATAAAATTTCATCAATTTGGGGAGTCCAGTAAGTCTTGCAGAGCATGGCTTTCAGAAAGCAATCTACATTTAAAAACTCAAATAAATGCATTAGCAGGATTAGGAATATAAGTTTGTGGCTAGAAGGGCATGTGATATAGTCTTACAGACATGTAGGGGTTTTTTGTTGTTGTTGTTAGAGGATTATAAAATATGGATGTAAGAGGCAAGATAGCAAGATAAAGAGATATTAGATATGTGCGACTGCCGCAGCTCCTTAAATTTGCTCTTAAGTTTTACACAAAACCCACATGTGAACATTTATAGCAGTTTTATTTGTAATCATAAAAAAATTGGAAGAGATCAAGAAGTGTAATAGCTGCAAGAATAGTCTACGGCCATACCACCCTGAACACGCCCGATCCCATCTGATCTCGGAAGTTAAGCAGGGTTGAGCCTGGTTAGTACTTGGATGGGAGACCGCCTAGGAAGACCAGGTGCTGTAGGCATAAAACATAAAATTAAAAAAAAAAAGAAGGGATTGTAAGCTGACAAGTTCCTTGCAATTTGTGAGGTCAACCAAGGGTTGCCTCATCTAAAAAAATAAAATAAAATAATAGCTGCATGGATAAACAGAATGTGGTACATCTGTACAATACAATGCTATTCAGCAATAAAAAGAAATGAGCTATCAAGGTGCAAAAAGTCCTGAAGGAAACTTAAGTGAATATTGCTAAGTGAAAGAAGCCACTCTGAAAAAGCCATGTGTTGCATGATTCCAACTATACACATTGTGGAAAAGGTAAAATTATACAGAGAGTCAATTAATCAATGGTTGCTCTAATCAATGGCTGCCAGAAGGGTGGGATGGAGAGGCAGAAGGATGAATAGGTAAAGAACAGGACTCTTTGGGGGCAATAAAACTATTCTTTATGATACTCTAATGGTATATACATGACATTATGCATTTGTCAAAGTCCATACTTATGTACAAAACAAAGCCTGAACCTTAATGTAAACTATAGCTCTATTGAATAAAAAAAGTGCCAATATTAGTTTATTAATTATAATAAATTTCCACTGCTGGCCTCTCAGCTGCTATAGTCTAAGTGAGCTTGGCTATTTTCCCTGCATTTTATTCTTGGTTTGAGACCATTCTCCTACCTAAAGACTCTTGACTTTGATTCTCGTACTTATTATCAGATTCTCTGACCCACTAACCCCTATTGGTGCTGACACTGGTTCATTTCCCCTATTCTTCTCCACAGGGCAATGATTTTTAGCATTGGTTCCAATATTATTTCTTGTAGGGAGCTGAAGCTCCCCAAATTCAAAAGAGTGCATGGTTTATCTCGGGAGGCCTGCTTGCATAAAAAGGAAAAGGCTGGTTCTGTGGAATTCCAGGAAGAAGAAGATTAAGTATAGATAAAGGGAGTGTCAAAGGAAGTGTCGATTGTACCTTGATCTTCAGGATGTTACTTTAATTATGTTATCTTGGGATACCCAAAGGAACAGATTATGTATAAAAAGAAGCATAAGAAATAAACTCGGAGAGACAGTTGTGAGATCTGCTCTCCCTCCTGCACCCTGTCTGTCTTCTCTTTTTTCTCAGTCCCCGCTGCCCCATTCAGGTGTCCGGTTTGACTTGGTTGGCTGGCTTCCGACAATTTCTTAATGTAAAGTTTTAATAATAGGGCAAATTATGTGTCATTGTTGGAATAGGGTGCATATGGGAACTGTTTATTATCCACTCATTTTTTAAAAATCTAAAACTGTTCTAAAAATAAAGTCTATTAATTAAAAAATGAATAAAACCAAATTAAAAAAAAATTGCTCTAAAGACAGGATTGGCCACATAATATTGTCTGTATTTAAGCTGGATAAAGTGACAACTTGTTACTGATAGCTGGGAAATTCAGACGCAGGTCTTTAAGCAGCCCATGTATATTGCTCCCTTTATTCGTGTGTTTCGGATAAAGGCACTTGAGTAATCAACAGTTCCAGGGAATGATCAAATATTTTTCAGGAGGGAAATTTTTCAGGAGAACTACATGTGTGGATATGTTTGCACACAAATGAACTTTCACGGGTGTATGTTTATACAGTGCAATAGAGATGGAAGTATATGTCATATCAAAGAAGACAATTACAGATTAAATATTTACTATATTTTTAGTTCTTAATGTACAGATGCATGATGAAAGAGCTAACCTACTCTCTGTAGATTAGGTTTTTATGCTCACCATATCCTACTCAATGTGTCTGAGAAAAGCTAGTAAAAATTTTTAAGGCTTCTACAGTATTTAAAAAAAAAAGGCATTTGTTGTTTGTCTTTCCTATTTTCATACAAATTCACCTATCTAAAGATTCATTAATCAAGATACCACATAAATACACACACACACACACACACATGTAGACATCCTATACTTGAAATCTGGTGAATATTTATATTCTTCCATCTCTCTCTGTGTTGATCTTTAAGCTTGTTACAAAAATGAAAATAAGTTTCTTGGTGGCAATTTATTAATATCTAATGGTCATGTATCTTATTTTTATATCAATTTTCCTCCATGCCCAACAGTCCTCATAAAAAAAAAAAAAAATTACCCAAAGGATGAACAATGTCATTGCTTAGGGATGGAAGCTATTTATTGCTCCTATGTGCTCAATTATAGGTGGTGGAAGACATAACCACTATGGCAGCATGTGAAGCCAAATATTTGGAAAAGGCAAATAAAATGTCTTTGGGTGGGTTTTCTAATTTCTGTGGTGAAATTAATGAGAGAACACATCATATTGCCACCAACCTCATTCACTTACAGATACCTGTGAGGCTGGCTTTAAGATAGAATCTTTCTTCCCATGCAAAAACAAAACAAAACTTATCCTGTTTTCTATCAAATTTATTCTTCTGGCAGAGGAAAAAAATAAGGGTGAGAAAAGAGGTTGTACGTGGGAATAAAGCATATTTATTCTCATATTCCAAGCTCAGCCTTTCATCTTTGGGGAGAAGAATAACTGACTAGGTGTGGCATGTTCCCACTAGTATCAACTCCATTCTGTCCTTCATTCTTGTTCATAGTAACCACGAGAATCCTCAGACTCAGTCATTCCTCCTGTTCCCCAAATCCAATGTCCTTTAAAGTTCTGCAATTCCTTCTTTCTTTCATTTATCCTATCATCTGAGTTCTTGATAGCCTTATTCTGTGCCTGTGGACTTATTTTACATTCTGATATAAACTTCTTCCCTAGTCATTGTCTTCAAATTATTTTTCTAAGGAAACATGGGTCTCCCCTGAGGATACATAGTTTCCACTGCGGGCCTCTCAACTGCTATCTTTATTCCCAAATCTCTCATACAAGTGAGCTTTGATATTTACATTTTATTCTTGGTTTGAGGCCATTCTTCTTCCTAAAGACACTTGGCTTTGATTCTCAGACACTTCAGATTCTATAACTCACTAATCCTCATTGTCATCAACATCTACGATCTCCTGGTTTATTTCCCTATTCCCTCATAGTACAGTGATTTTAACATTGATTCCAGTTCTATTCCTGCCTTAATTGTCTGTGATTCCACTAAACATCTAGATGTTTCTTAAACACTTGGCACTTCAGATCCTTGAATACCATTTCTCCAAAATTCTTGTCTTCATCTCAGCTCTAATCGTTTTCTTTCAGTCTAAATCTTGTGGTTACCGATAAATCCAACATCTCTGTGATTTCTGTTTCGTGAATCCTATTTTTTTTAACACAACTTCTTTTCTCAAATTCACTCTATTTCCCTGACCCAAACAAAACTAAATTCATTAAAACCTCTATTCTGTTGATCTTACCAACTTATCATTGTCCCTCTTTTACTTGATGTCTTATATTCATCATTCCTTCGCTTTAATCCAATGGCCATTAATTGACTTGAAAGATATATAGTAAGTAACTATCATGTGCTAGGCACTATTTTAAGTGCTTTGAATATATTAGCAAACAAAGATAAAAACATCTCTGCCTTCATGAATCTCTAATTATAAACATTCCTTTGCATCATATCTTAATATATCAGTCATTTTGGGCTAAATCATTTTGTGATAACAAATGACTCTCAGATATTAGTGATGTCTCAAAACAAAGATTTAAATATTATATACAATATATGTATATAAGGAGTTGACTTACTTCTCCTCCATCAAACTAGGGCCAAGCTACATTTTAACCTTGCCCATCATGACACAGAGAGAGGAAATATAACATTTCACTGTGATAGTTATAAAAGTTTCTGCTTCTAAGTGAAATATATCACTTTCACTAAAATATTATTGGCCCAAATAAATAATGTGGCCAAAATTGGAAGTTTTAGATATCGAAAGATGAGGACTACAAGAAGGTGCCTGGTAGACTTTTGTCCTTTTTTAAATAATCAGACTTACTTGGAAAAACTGTAGCCTTACCTAATTCCAGTCATTTGTTTCCTCTCATCTGCACCCATACAGCTGAACATTGCTGGTAAAAAAAAAAAAAAATAGGTACACTAATTCATGATCTGGCTAAACTTTAAACTGATGACCCTATAAATCAGAGGAATTATTAATGATGCCAAAAAATAAAACCATAGGTTTCTGTTATGGGTTGAATTTGCCCCCTACCCCAAATTTATAATGCTGAAGACATAAACCCTATTACCTCAGAAAGTGACCTTATTTGGATATAGGCATATCCAGAGGTCATTAAGTTAAAATGAGGGCATTAGAGAAGGCCCTAATCCAATACAACTGATGTTCTTATAAAGAAGGAAAATTTGGATACAGAGACACGCACAGAGGGAAGATGCCATACAAACACACAGGGAGAAGACAAGTACCTACAAAGCAGGTAGAGAGGTATGGAAGAGGTTCTTCTCTCAGAGCTCCAGAAGGAATTATGTTTACCTCTTGACTTTGGACTTCTAACATCCAGAACTGGAGACAATATATTTCTGTTCTTTAAGCCACACATATATTGGTACTCTGTTTTAACAGCCCTAGTAAACTAATACAGTCTCTAAGATATTCACCTGCTACTTTTCTCACCTCACACTAACCCCTCTCTTCTGAAACCATCAATAATGCATGGAGCATTTTCAACCTGATGATTTTGGTGAGATGATGACTTCACTTCATATACTTTGAGAATATTAGAGTCATTAGAAAATATCAGAGAGAGCCTTCTGCAGGACCTCTATACAAAATACTCTCACCTGATAACATCTGCATAAGCATACTCTGCATTATTGCCAAATGCCATAGCTGGAATACATTTGCTTCTATCTAAAATTAACCCTTTCATTCCCCTCCTCTCATCTCTTCAAGAATGTCACTTCAGTAAGTCATCTTTCTCCCTTCTACATAATCAAATCTTTCCTCTCTCTTGAAATATTTTTATTACCACACAGTCTTTCATCAATAAAAGGTAATAATGTTTTTTTATCTCACTTGTTTTATTACATTAAACACTATTTTTTCCTTTCATTTGCCCCAAAACTCCTTGAAATTATTAACAGTTCCTATTGTTTCCATCTCCTCTCCAATATCCTTTTAAATTTATTCCGATCTCCCCTACTGCTAATTGCTATTGTTGTGCTAGACCCTCATCATCCCTGCCTCCTAATATTTATTCCCGGTATAATCTCTTCCCCTTCAGTGTGAGTTGGAACTGTGACTGTTCTTTGACCATTACATTATGACGAAGGTGAAGGATTGTATATGTTCAAGTGAGTATGTAATAATCTCTCATAAGCTTCTTGCTGAGAGACTTTCTCTTGATGGCTTCGATAAAGCAAGTAGCCACATTGAAGAGGCACTCATGTCATGGAACTGGGGGGTGACTTTAGCTAACAAGTAACTGAGGGCAACTTCTAGCCAGCAGTAAGAAACCAATACTCTAACGGCCATGAGGAATTGACTTCTGCCAACAACCACACAAAGTTGGAAAAGAATCTTTTCGCAGTTCAGATGAGAGCCAGCTGACCTTTTGATTATGTTTTTCAGACAATGTCCTGTACCAAAGAACCTAAGGCAGTCGTGCATAGACTCCTGATCTACAGAATCTGCAAAATTCAATTTTTTAAAAAGTGTGTTGTTTTATGCTGTGAAGTCTAATTCAGGTCAACAATGACTGCCATGTTGTTAAATCTAATAATCGGTTCTCATTCTTTCTTTTAGTTGCTCTGTCAGATGTGGTTAACATGGTTATCACTCCCTTCTCCTTGTTGACTTGGCTTCTAGGGCTATCACATCTTTGCTTTTTTCTCCTAACTCACTGGTTGATGTTTCTGTCTCCTTTGTTGGGTCTTCATTCTCTTCCCACATGTTTAATATTTTAAATACTTAGGGCTCTAGATTAAGAAAATGATCTATATTTCAGTTAGAATTGCTTGTGTTCCAGAAATTAAAACTCAACTTTGTTTTTGGTAAAGATAAATTTATAAGTTTTTTTTTTTTTTTTTTAATATGGAAAATAGAGAGGTACATCTGGTCATGAAGAGGGACTAGATGCTGATACTCAATGTCATGACCACCCTTCCTGTCTCTCTCTCTCCCTTTCTCTGGTCCCCATAGTACTGTTTCACTACATCCCCTCCCTCACCTTCCTTCCCCTCTCCCCGACCACCTGCAACTCTGAGATTACTTTTTCCTCCCAACTGCATTGTCAGACGTGCATGTTTTCTTCCCCTAGAAACTACATAAAAATCCTGAGGCAGAACCCACAAAATCTTATCCTGGACTCTGGAAAGGAGAGGGTCACTTGGAAAACATGACTAAAAGAGTAAAGAGAAGTTTCATGAAGTAAGAGTTGCATTTTTAGAAAATAAAATTTAAAAAAAATCAGGAGAGAAAAGAGTAAATAATCATCATATCATTAAATTAAACATTAAATTAAATTAAATTAAACATTAATTGAAATTTGTACATTCCATTAAATGTTAGCTTTTCTCTTTAATGAATTGCTTAGTTTTGAAATATGCTTCCTGAAATCTAGTATAATAACACTAATAATAGTAATTAGCTTATTTTATCTCACTACATGTCATGAACTCTGCTAAATATTTTACAAGCATCTAATGTGTTCCTAAGGAATCCCTAAGATATAGATACTACTATTATTCTCATTAGCACATGAGGAAATTCAAACATCTTAGGGAATTTTCCAAAGTTATCCTGCTATTAATAATTAGAGCTAAAATCTAAATGTAGTCTGGAAGTCTCCAAACTCATGTGTTATACAAGGAACCTCACTGTAGGTATGTATTTGACAATGTCTGTTTCTTTGTTTATGGGAGTAGGTGCCTCCTTGCAGTTAAAGCATGGGCTTTTGACATCAAACAGTTATGGGTTTCAAATAAGTCAGTGATTCTCAACCATGTAACCTAGTCGACTTTGTTTAACCTTCTTTTCACCTTATTTCCCAATCGAATAATTGGGTAATACAGTAATAAAATCAGCACTTGATGAATTAAATAAGATAATGTGACTGTAGGCTTTCTTGCCATATATAGTGTTCACTGTTAATAACTGTTACTATGAACATTAAGATATCAGAGGCACTCTCCCAAGCAGATGCATTTCACTTTCTTAATATGTTTTTCTTAAAAATATTAACTTTTAATCTCAGTTATAAGTATGAACTTGCCTGATTGTGAATGTTGAGGAAATTAAAACTGAATTAACATTAGCTGACATAATGAACTTTAAAAAGACTGAGAAGGCAAAGAGGATAAAAGCATCTTGGATTTTTATGCCTCTTTATTAACCAGTCATTTGAAGTCAATCAAACTGCATTACATATCACAATTCTCCACACACTTGAAACTACTACCTATGCTTTTTGACCTTACAGTATTTTATATTAAGTGATAAAATGCCCTTGACTTTGGGTTCAACTGTGTAACATAATTTGGTCATTAGAATTAAGTAGACATGATGACAGGCCACGCTGCCCCTCACCTGTTACCACTTTTCCTCTTATGCCGCCGTTTCTATGAGAAAACCATTTCAAAGCCGGTTTACTCTACCCAGAACATGGATGAGAGACACATGGAACAAAATCACGCCTGATCCCAGTAGGGCGAGCAAGCCTAGTCAAGCTCAATAGACCACCCAACTAAATCCAATCGAGTTCTGTCAATAGTCAACTAATTTACAGGTATATGACAATAAATTATGCTTACTTTAAGCAGTAAGTTTTGGGGTGGTTTCTCACATATCATTTCTTATGAAAAATAGCATGGGCTACCAGTCTACAAGATAGACGATAGTAGATAGATCTGTAGATATAGATATACACTTACACACATATATGTGTAAAATCAATGCATAGGAATATATGTTTTATACATATATATGTATGTGTATATCTATATGTATGTGTATATCTATATATCTATATCTATCTATCTATCTATCTATCTATCTATCTATCTATCTATCTATAGAGAGAAAGAGAGAATGGAGGTATATATTATACATTATATGAACAGGTATATATTATACATTATATGAACATGGCTAGTTACATAAAATCAAAAGAACAATGTACAGCACACTTTACAGCTTTGGATGGCTATCTGATTAAAGAAGGATTTTTCCTGGGTTGGATTGGAGTCTTCAAAATATAGTAGACATTATTCCCAACTAGCCAATAGTCATAACCACTCCATTAAAATATATATATATATATATATATCCTTCATATGCAACCTTGATTAATAATAAATTATTAAACTTTGTTCATTAAATTATTGAACTTTGTTCAAACATTAAAACTTTGTTTTAGAAAGTCACTATATATAAAATTTGGTTTAAATGTTTTAAATACTATTTTTAGAAAATCTCATTGAGGCCTTATAAACCTTTTCCTTCCTTTCATTCTTTTTTTGTGATTGAACTAATCAAGCTCAAGAAACCATATTTAAAAAGATTTATATGTGTTCGAGACCATTTTCATTGTCCCTTAAGAACAGTGTGGGAGGATGGGATGATTTGACTAACTCATTACATTTACAAATCAGTAGTGATGGAGTGAATTATAGATCGATGATCATGTCTTTAAGCAGAACACAGTTTATTTAATTTTTTTATAAGTTTATTCTGGCTAATTATGTGTGAGGAATCTTATTATTTATTTCAAAGGCTTGTCAATGTGTGGGATGACAGTACAGAGCAAGAGAGCAGTTTTTTTTTAATTGCTCCCGGCACTGAACTCTTTTTTGTGCATAGCTGGGATCTGAAATAATTTGATTCTCATCACATCTATCTAAACAAATTTAGACCACAAAACAAATATTTGTAGACAAATACACAAATACTCCAGTGTTTTAACGTGATTCTCATGAATGCGGTAAGATTGGCACATTAAAAAGTGAAAGCTTAGATATTTATGAGTTGGTTTAAGTAATTTTTAGAAAACAGACTACAATTTTTTTCTAAAATTTTTGATTGGTTCATGTAAACACAGTGACTCAAATACAAAAGTTTCTGATGTAATTAAGATTTAGTTAATTTACAATTCTATAAATACTTTGAAAAATTGAGATGAAAAAATATATATTGATACCAACGTTAAATGCTTCATAGCATGATGAATTTTAACATCTTCTAACTATATTTTCTGCTTATAAATTGTTATTTGAAAATAGTCTGAAAATCAAACTATTAAATAATTATTAAATTTATTTTAAACTTAAACTAACAAAAGTGAAATAACCTGTGTAAGTAAATTATATAGTGATCATTTATTGAAATAATTTGTATAGTAAATATGCTTCAAAATAATTGAATCTCAATTTACAACTAATATTTCTTAGATATCAGTCTATCAATGTAAAAATAAAAAAAAAAAAGCAATTATGAAACCCATCTTCTACTGAAATGTTTTCTTCAGGGTAGGAAATCAGCATATTTTAAAAAGTTTAATTTGTATCTAAATATCATATATGTCATATTTTACTCTAAAATGAAGAGAAGAAAAAATATATTTGATTTCATTCTTATACTTACTAGTTTTGGGTATAGTGCTTTCGGTCATCTTTATTCTCTATCTCCTTAACATCAATTCCCTATTTATATCATTTTTCAGAGTAATTTTTCTCTCTAATACCTCTAACTCACTTAGCAACTAAACTGTAGTAGCCAACTCCAGGCTGATGTCAGATCCAGTCTTAGCACCGTGAGTCCAAAATGAATAGCTCTCCACTCCAGGCCTCTAGTTAACCCATTCCAGTTGGACGTGTTCTTACTGATAAATAAACAATCCATTTAATAGAAAATATGGAGTTTGCAAGTTCACATATGGCATAACAACACAAGTAATATATATATCCAAATTTCTATTAGTATATATTTTTATTTAAGAAACTAAATCTCTAAAGTTTGTGCACCAAATTATACCTTGTGATTTTTGTTTTGGTTTGTTAGTAATTATTTACTTTCTTCTATGTTCTCTTTTATACGTTTAATGATTATGTGTTTTGGTTTGCACATGTGCATTAAATTAATAAAATTATTAATTTTTTTTTTTGCAAAGACCATACTCAAAAAACACTTTGGGATATAATTTTAAGTTTTGATGTTACATTAAATCCAAAATATTTAAAATATATTTATTTGTTCCTTGAAATAATAGTTTTGCATGAATTATACTTTGGTTTTATGCCCCTTAATAACATTTAGGATAAAGATATGCCAAAAACTGGATCTTTGTGGTTGCAAGATGACTTTACACATAAATTAATATGTACGGATATAGACTTAAATAAATCATCCAAGTCTAAAAGAAAAAAAAAAATCTGCCATCTAAAAGATGAAGAATGTACAGGTCATCACTTGCTTACTTGGTTCACCTACTCAACCTGAAACCTTTCCCTGTGATGATGCTCTTAGGATTATACTGATGGGCTGTTCTAAAAAGACTCTTCTCTAAAGATCTAGATGTGGCCCCTCACAAGCCTGTCAAAGGCCAGGAGGTCCCAGAATACAAATTATATAATTATATAAATCTTAGAGCTAATAATAGATCATTGTAGCTAACACTTTATAAGTTTTCAAATGTATTAACTTTATGCTGGATACTTTAAAAAAATATTACTCTAATTATATCCTCTAAATAATCTCAATTAACATAAATAATATAAAAAAAGAGTTGCCCTAGAGATTATTTATTTTGTTATTTAGTGAAGCCTAAGAATTCTATAAGAAATTTCTTTCAGATTTAGGTATTAGGAAAGCTATATTTTTTCGTCTGAGATATGAAATGTACTGTTTTTCCTAGTAAATGACAAAAAATCATTTAATTGACTAAATTTTCTATTGTAAGAAGCTCAGGACCAAATTTGGTGTTAAACATTAATAACTGCATTGGACCCTAGTGCCTATATATTAATATTTTAATTTTTCTCCACATTCAATCATTTTTTAAAATGATACTTTCCTGTTGAAGGTTATCTGTCTTTGGAAAGCAATGGCAACAGCCTGATTCCGATTCCCCTTCTTATGCTACTGAAACTATGATAAAGTCAACAAGAACAACAAATATTGTCAACCTTGCCAGAAGACAGAAACACCACAACTTTAGATAATCTTTAAATAGAAGACAACAGAAAAAAAAAAAAAAAAAAACGACTGTGAATATCAACCACCACATTCTCAGAGTGTGGGTACAGAAAGCTTGAAGAGGGGATGCTGGAAAGACTGCATGACAAAGAACAGATGGGAGCAGAGGAGTTAGAGGAAATACACAAAGTCATTCTCAGAAAGAAAAAGTGAAATAATAAATGTAAACATACTGAACACAGACTGGGAATTGGTAGTTTGCAGTATTCATAGACCTGGGTATGGACCAAGAGCCTGAAAATGTGTGGCATCATAGTGACAGCTTTGGAAAAGCTGTGCTTCTGGAGAAGAATCAGAGAAGAGATGACACACCTTGGAAATGATAGTGTGAAGGAAATAAAGAGAGGGAAATAAAGTTCATGCATAAATGAAAGAGAAAAGTCAACACAATTTTTTCCCCCTCTTTCTTCTTACATCATACAATAAAATACACAGAAGAGGAAGAAGAGACTGATGAAAGAATTCACAATCTAGGAATCCTGCTCTCTAAATACAGATAGAAAATGTTAGAAAACATCAATACAAAACTGCTACAGACAATCAGATATTGCAAAAGTCAGATTTTCTGCTTGTAGAAAGTCTCAATAATAAATGAACCATGAAGCTGAAGAAAACACATACCATTGCAAACTAAACTAAATATCTTAAATAAACATATTAGAAATATGAAATATCAGTGTGAATAAAAATATAAAATTTAACAACATATATATAAGAATTAAAAAAATAAAGTTGATTGAAAATGAAAGAAACATATGTAAAAGACAAAATCGTATCAAAAATAAAGATAAATTTTAAAGGGCCCAAGAGAGAATAGATTAAAAAAAAAAAAAACCCTTAATAAATAATATTGAATCAAGGCAAGAAAATAATCCAGATAGTAAATCTGAGATTTAAAAATTAAAGTATAAGGAACCAGAGCACAAGTGGTACAGATGGAAGACAGGGTAGGGAGGCTAACTATTTCAAACTACTATTTCAAACTATAATCCAGAAAGATTTTCTGAAATAAAAGTAGACTTAATATATGTATTCTGTTCTATTATTCTTGGGTAGAGCCATGATACTCCTGACCAATGAACTGTACACAGAAATATTTGGGGAGACTTTGGGAACAAGTCACTCAACATCTCTATGATTTTTTCTTCTGCCCCAATGATTCTAAGACCTCGTATTAAGACAGAAGTATAAACAGATCACTTTATCTTAGAACAACAAGCCACCACATGAAGGAGAGTTGATGGGAAACTTGCCTAGACTCACTTTGAACTCTGAAAGACTGAGAATTAAACTTCGTTTCAGTATATCACTGAAATTTTGATGGTTCTTATTGTGTCAGAACAACTGAACCCATTGTTCCCAATATAATTATTCATATAAAAAATGAAAAGATATGATTTTATAAAATAATACATAAATAAGAAATATCAAGCTCTAAATTTGATGAACTCTGATCTATTACATCAGAACACTTTTGGGCAAAGCCTAGGATGTGTTATTTTTAAAAGGTTCTCCAAGTTCATAGCTATGGCTGAAGACCTCTTTTAGTGAAATAAAGTCTGTATGTAATTATGAAAATGATTCAGTGAAAATCTGTTTCAAAACAAAATTTATCATTACAGAAATTGTTATTTTTCCTCTTTAGAAGATAATTTATTATTTCAATGTGATTCCATATCATCATGCATGATTTGCACCTGTTGATGTTTTGCAAAATTCTTCATTTCTAAGATGATTGCTTTGTGTAGTTTGTACTTCCTCTATTCAAATTTGCATCATCCTCTGAAAAACTACTTGTTTCTGTGAACTAGAGTTCTCATTAAAGTTCTTATGGCTGATTGCAGTTGATGTGCACTGTATAATCACAAAGCTTAGTCACATAGCCTGGAACAAGTATGGCATCTAGTCTTTCTTAGAAAGTAATTAGGTAAAATTTAACATCTTTATAACCAAGATCGCCTTTTCTTTTTTAAAAAAAGCTTTTTACATCTGTCTTCAATTTCATTTTCATATCACATTTTAACTTTTTTTATTCCCTAATGATTCTTCTTTCTATGTTTTTTTATTTTTATTTTTTTTGACTCAGCATCCTCATTAACTTCTGCATCTTTAAATATATATATATATATATTAACATTTTTTTCCCTAGACAAATACTTTAAATGGCTTAGGATCTAAAAATTTGTCCTTAATACTAATTTTTTCTCCTTCATGAGAATTCTCCTCATTGTTAATGTTTATATATAATGTTTATACATATATATGTTATATGTCATTTATATATAATCTTCCCTTGTAGTGACTGAAAAATATTATTTTTTAATTCACTCTCCCACCCCACATGAGATCCAGTTGCTCTTTTAGGAAAGATTTCCCTTCAATTCATTTATAAACATGAAACATACAAGGCCTACCATGAAAACTGTATGTAGTCAAGCTAGATTCAAAAATTTAGCTATGCTACTCTGCAAAGGGAGCAATGTATTCAGGAAAGGCTATGCAGCCATGGGAAGATTGAGGACCTGGATAGGCTACTTTGAAGTGTAGTAAAGAAGAAAGTATTCCTTACAGTAATTCATGTCCTATGCCTTTTGGCATGCAATTTCCTATCATTGCTAATATTTTCTAAATGCATCGTCTTCTTAATTAAATATTAAATTAGAAGTTCCACATGTTGAATTATTAATCTTCTGAAGATGTCTATGATAGTTAAAAGATATAAATTTTGCAAAGTTTTATTAGTAAGCTCATTGTTATGGCTTTAATTGTGTCTTCCAAATGATATGATGAACTCCTAACCCCAATACCTCAGAATGAGATCTTGTTTGGAACTAGGGTCATTGCAAATGCAATTAGTTACATAAAGATGAGGTCATTTAGAATTAGGTTGGGCTCTTAATCAAATATTACTGATGTCCTTATAAAAAGAGACACAAAGAGAGACATAAGGAGAAAATACCATGTGATGATAGAGGCTGAGATCGGCATTATGCAGCTACAATCCAAGGAACATCAAAGATTGCCCCTCACCAGAAATAAGAGCAAATCACAGATTCTCCCCTAGAGCCTTCAGAGAGAATGCCCCTTGTCAACAACTTGATTTTGGATTTCTACCCTCCAGAACTGTGAGAGAATAACATTTTGTTGTTTTAAGTCACACAGTTTGTGGTACCTTGTTACAGTAGCCTCAGGAAATTGATATACCAGTTAATAACAACATTCCATCCAATTGGGGTCTCATCTTGCTCAGAGTTTATGGGGCTACGGACTCCTGAAATATCAATAAATCCATGAATTGCAGTTTGTGCTATTTTGCTTTTGTTTGGTAAATATGTTATTTATAAAATTTGTTATCTATAACATGAAATTATGTTAGTAGTAATATAATAGATAGCTTTACTTCCATTCGCATCAATATTGAAAAATTAAACCAAAGTTTAGAGAACTCAGCTAATGCATAGCAGTACAGTTGACTGAGCAATGTCTGTTATGTTTTGTTGAGCACCTATTCGAATTGGCCAATGCTTATTTCTCACCTATCATTAAATATATTGGCTAACACTACTGGAATACATCATTAAAATTTATCACCTTTGAAAAAAAATGCTATATAGTTATTCAATCATAAAATATTCCAGAAAAGGTAGACTTCACAAAAAACAAAAATGAAAATGAAAAAATAATAACTTACAAGACAATCTTCTGGAATGGAGTTTCAAGTAATATCAGACTAATCTGGAGCTTAACATTAATTGCAATGTGACTATGACTATTAGAAATGCCACTTGTGCTTTCATTAATATATATTTAAATATCTGTGAAATCTTATAAATGTACATCAGTAGAAAAACTCAAATCTTCTGCAGAGCAGTTTATAATATTCATGATTATCATCTATTGAAAAAATTGTTTCAATTCATTTCTTGATTCGAGGGGCAAATGACCCACAACAGAATAGTCAACTGGTAGATAAAACACTTCTTTGATGAGAGAAATAAAACATTTCAGATAGTCTGTTTTATTTTATTACGTGTTTTTAAATTTATTTAAAATTGAGGTTACTAATGGTTTGGATTCTCTAGAAATATTTGGAATTATGAGTTTACTCATAGCAACATAGAGAAGTTTAGATTCTTAATTTTAAGCATTAGGAACATTCTTTTTTGTCTTCTCATCCCTGTTATTTTCCTCATGATTATGGCAGTTAGCTGTGTGCTAGAGTGATGATCGTGCTGTGGTGTTAATCAGATGAGAGAATACCCTGCTGGGAGTTGTGGTAATTACACTGGGATAGTTCATCTCTTTCTGAACTCTCTCTAGGTCTTCATTTTTCCTAACAGCAACAGTGATACTAATTAAAAATAGATGTTAATTATAAAAGTTTTAAAATATTCTTCCTTTACAAGTTAGTGTAATCTCTTCCAGCAATGAAAGAGATGTTTTTATATTTTTGTAGCTCTTTTGTCTGTCTCTTTAAAATAATTTTAAAAAATGTTTTAATATGACTATTTTTGTAAATAAGAAATTTTCCTTTATACGGGGCCATGTTTCTCTTCCTCTTTTAGGCATGACTTGGTCCCTAAACTCTTCTCATTTATTAATAAGTAGACCTCCTATTAAACTTTATGGCTTACAAAATTGGCATCTTGCTTCCAAAAAGAGGCTTTGAAAACCAATCTTTATTTACAGAAGGTTACTAAACGTTAACTGGCTGATTTTTTTTTTTTTTTTAAGAATGGCAAATACAGATAGAATTTGATGTTAACATAGGTATATATCTATTGTGATATTTCACCTAAATCTCTATTTTCATTAAATTTAATTCATAAAATACCTGGTATTGCAAATGAATGTGGATAATATTTGTAAAATCATGTCTCGGAAAATAATAAAATCAACCCCCAAATCACAAATTTCTTAGTAACATATATTGGTCATAGATAATGCAGAAAATTGTTAGCAAAATTATAAGAAGATATGAATAGAAACATTATTATAAGAAAATCTTATGCATTTTACATGTTTGATTTAAATATGAAGTAACAATTAAAAATTGGAACTATTAGTTGTGCTCCAATTTAATTTTTTTTTACTTTGCATATAAAGTATTAAAGTATCTAGAAAACATTCTCTAACAGAATAAATATTTCTGATTCATAAGCACCAGATAAAGTTCTAACAATTATTCCATGAAATCTGGGACAAAGAAGCTAATTGAGTGTATTATTATAAAACTCTAGAGGGAGAAACAACAAGTTCAGCAGAACTGTCAAAGGTTTCGAATATCTTTACTCTTTATAGGATTAATCTCTCTGGAAGCACAAGATCTGAAACAAATCATGAAAGAAGCAATCACATTTTAAGTGCTAATGTGACTAAAGAGATTGTCATTTTATGGATAACCACAGCATCTTTAAATATTAGATATTCAAAAAAGTTAGGGTTTTTAATTTAATCCTCCATCAAATTCTTTTAAAACACACATATTTTAAATCAAATAGGTTAAATATTAACATATTTTTAAGAATAAATCTTATTTTACAAATTTTGCATATTTGAGTACTATAAATAAATAATGCCTAATGCAGTATAATTTCTCATAATTTTTTGATATCCAAATTTATTTAACTCTATAACCAGTTTATTTGATTCTGAGATTCTTTAAGCTATAAAATTTTAAATATACAGTTGAGGTTAAGACTACATAATTCAGGTTGAATCGGTAGACATTGTCCCAATAATGACCCATTTCTGTAGGCCTGACCTTCCAGTTCCCCACTAGATCACCAAAAATGGCTTTGACAGGCATGAAGTCTATATGTCACTTGTTAAAGAATCTCAATTTGGTACAATCTGGAAGGACTTAATTTATAGGCCTTATTGAACTGAAGAAGTAATATAGCATATAAGAAAGTAGAAGAACAAAGTAAAAAGTTTGGTTTTCAATTATTTAACCATATGGCTTTTAGAATTATGATTTATTAATTAATATATTAATATATAATTTATATATTTTTATCTAATTGGTTATGAGAATTCACTAATACAATTAAAATCAGGAACATAAATTCACATACTATATAATCACATTTAGGAATAGTATAAATAGCTTACATTATTCTGACTTTATCGAATATTTCAATATTTGATATACTCATGAGAATATGAAGGTTCTTTGAAAAAAATGAAAAAAATATGGCTGTATCAGAAAATATATTGAAGAAATTATTTGTTTGGTAACTTGTGAATCAAGTCTATATGAGCATGTTATGATGGAGCTTTCCTATACTGCTCTTGACTAACAAAATGTTCAACTTCTAATAACTTATTATATATAAAGTTCCAGTAATAAAAATTGCACCACTTTATGCAAGTGAATTTATATTCACAGATTGCACCATTACAAAGTCATGGATTACATACAATTACAAAATTGGTGGTTATGAATCTTCAAAACAAAATAAATGGACACTAATAATGATGAAACGGCTCAATCTCTCATTCTGCTCAAATTATATAAAATAATGCAGCATTCTTCTTGAAAGTACAATAATGGTAAAAAATATTTTACTAGAGAAAGCTCCACATCGAAAGGATATGATGAACAATAGATAAGTCCTAAAACTTTCCCAGTGGTATGTAGAGTCGATCCTCAAAATTCTGTATTTATGAATTTGCTGACTTACTAAAATTAATTTGTAACCCCAAAATCAATACTTGTGAAATGTTTATGATCGATTATAGACATGCACCGTAGAAACCTTCAGTCATCTAACACTCACATTTCCAGTTGTGGTTGAACAAGGTGATGAGTTTCCTTTTTGTTTTAGTTCTTACACTGTAAATGAGTGTCCTTTTTGTGATCTATTTACTATCACATTTTTAGCATTTTTGTTGGGAGTGTGGTGTTTTCACTGGCCCTAAACATAGTTGTGAGGTACTATATAGTACCTAAGCACAAGTAGATTGCAATTTGCTTTATGGAGAGTACAAATGTGTTAGATAGGCTCCATTTAGACATGAGTTACTATGCTATTGAATATGAGTGCAATGTTACTGAATGTAACTATATATGTGTGTATACTTTTTATTTATATAAAATAAGGTATTTGTTTAAACATAGAAACACACATAACGAAAGGTTATGTATTGATTGGTTAACAAAAGTTTTGTGACCAGAGAACCTAACCCTGTATTTCCCCTAGAAGCAATGGTTCAGTATTCATTAACTCTGTTCTCTGTAACTTTACAAAATAAATTGCCATGAGTAATAAGAATCAACTGTATTTCCCTACCTTGATCATTTTAATTCATAAAATATATTAATTTATTACTTATTGTAAAAATGAATTAATTGCATCAATCATACCCCTTGGTATTTACTTTAAAAAGCTGAATATTTATGTTCACACAAAAACCTGCACACAAATGTTTACGGAAGCTTTATTTATAATTGCCAAAGCTTAGAAGAAACCAAGGTGTCTCTCAATAGTAAGTGGATAACTAACCTGTGGTACATCCACACAATGGAATATTATTCAGTAATATAAAGAAATGAGCTATCAAGCCACTAAAAGACATGGAGGAAACAATGCTAAATGAAATAAGTCAATCTGAAAAGGATACATATTGTATGATTTCAATTAGATAACTTATGGAGAAGATAAAATATGAAGACAGAGGAATGATCAGTGGTTAGCGGGTGTTTGGAAAAAGAGAGTGAGTAATGAATAGGTAGAGTACAGAGGAGTTTTAGGGCAGCAAAACTACTCAGTATGACACTGTAATGTTGGATATATATCATTATATAGTTTTGTCAAAACATAGAATATACCACATCAAGAGTGAACCCTGATGTAAACAATGAACTCAAGTTAATAATAAATCAATATTGGCTCCTCACATATAACACACTAATTCAACATGTTACTTATAGGGTGACTGGGTGTGAGATTGGTGGTAGGAGGAGGATATGGAAATTCTATACAATTGAGCAGCTCAACTTTTCTGTAAACCTAAAACTGCTTTTAATTTTAAAAGAAAAAAATGGATTGGGTAAGCTTCTTAGAGTCAAGAAAAATAAGCCAAATTTAGGTAATTTAACAGAAATAAAATGAAGATTTCAGAGAAATGATAGTTCAGGAGAAATAGGCTTTGAGACACCTTAAAACAACACTGGAAATTATAATACAGAATTATCACAGCATCCACAGATACAAATACTGTTTTTATTTGTTTGTTTGTTTATTTATGTGTTTTTAATGGACAACATAGCTGCCATTGAATATTGAATGCTATAACAAACATCGACCCTTGTGCTATCCCTGGAAACTTGAACTTGTTGCCATAGTAACTACTTGCAAAGAGAAGTTTCTGTTGTGACTTTTTTTGTGTCACTAGCTCCTGACTGAAAGTTCATGGCTTGCTCGGTAATGAACTGAGCCTTGGTCTAGTTCATCCCCCATCTAGTCTTTAAGGAGACTCTGCCTTCAACTATGAGGTTTAAGACAAGAATTCTCCATGCATAGGGAGGAAGTTCAGATTCTGAGCAGCCAAAAAGAATATTTACTGTCTAGTGCAACAAGATAATTTATGAATAGAAGAGGCAATATAAAGATATTATCAACACAAAAATTTTATCCATTGTAAAAATTTAGTACTCAATGAACTATCAAGAAACAATCATGATTTTGAAAATTCGGATACCAAATTAGGATTTTATATATGTATATATATATTTAATATGTTATGTATATATTTAAATGACACCTTATGGCCAGATTCATGCTTATGAAGTTACGCTTTCATTCTTATTGTTTTTTCCTAATACCAATCTGGATAATTTCCTGTTTTATTCTCTATTTTTATAAGCAAGTTACTTCGAAGAACAATCAGTCTACCTGTGCTAGACTTCATCCCCTGCATTCAGTTTTCTGTTCCTACAACTTCCCTTAAGTCATCCTTATTAAGTTGACAATATCCTATAATATGTTTCTATTTTAAATTTAATTCCAGCTCTTAACAAAATTGCAACTATTTACCTATTAAGCAATTCTGCCTTGAAACACTCTACCTCTTTTCTTTCATTAAATAATCACCTCTATATTTCCACCTATTTCTTTGACTGCTTCTTGGTAATTTATTCAAGAACCCCTAAAATCTAGATGATCATGAATTTCTTGTCTCTGTATATTTTCCCCTGGGTGAACTCATCTAAGCCTCTCCCTTTAAACGCTACTCATATAACTCCGAATTCTCCCATGTAGTAGTTCTACTTTCTTTTGGACAGACCCAAATTTCCCATAGCATACCTAGAAGTGCCCTCTAAAACATTATGACCCCCTCTAAATTAGCGCACCTTATGAGACTGGAACCTGTGTCTCTACCTATAGTCTTTTTCTAAATTAAAGATATTACCGCTAACCAGATAAGTTAAAGCTTGGACATTGTCCTAAAATTTGCACTCACTTGGCTGTCAGACAACCCGTTCCACCTTTCTGTGCATTCTGCCACCTAAATAGCGTGACTCTTTTCACTTTTCTTTCTATTCCCAAGGCTTTAATTAGATCTTTATTTTTCCTCCAGAAAGCTATTACATTTTTATATGTTCCTCTTTTGTTTTCTCTGATCATTTTCCTCACCAGTCCCTATCACACAGTTTGTGTGGTGAGATTTAACATAAACAAATCTTCAATTCTTCTATGGCACGACACAGCCTATAAAATAAAGTTCATGCCTTAACTTGGCGGTTACAGTTCTTTATACTGTGGTTCCTACTACCTGCTCTTCACTCTGGGCTTTGTTCATAATGTAAGCAAATGTGACTCAACTGTTTGCATTTGCCTACATACGTCATCCATTTTTACAATTCCACGGCAAGTTGAGAGGTAGGTTAATGTATAGTAAAGATATATGGTGAAAATTTTGATAAGTCTGAGTATGAATGCTTGCTCTACCTCTAACTTAAACAAGGACCTTCCTTAGGGCCCCAATTTCCTGATTTGTAAAATGGAGATACTTTTCTGACAAGGTTGTGATGAGTTATAAATAATTTAATGTAGCTTGGTATATATTTTCAATGAATTCATTGCTTTTCTGGACCCTGAATTGATCTCTTTCAATCCACTCTTTTAGCCATTCAATTATCAATTTTGAGTATCTACTATGTGTCATACTATGCACTAAGAATGAGAGGTGTGTATATTTCTATGAACCAAACAACTCTATTGTCTTTGATTGTCCTTGTCCCTTTTTCCTTTTGCTTTTAATAATTCTAATCAACATGTTTCCCTGATCTTACCTGTCTGATAAATTCTATGTCCAAATTTATTGAGGAGAATTACACACATTTCCTCCCTTGCAAAGTTGTGAAAATCACTCAAATTAGCCTTAGTGCAGTTTGTATGCATAGCCATTATGACATTCATTACTAGTCTTTAATTTTTTTATTTGTTCTTGCTATTAGACAATAAAATCTTGGAGCACAGAACTCATATCTTATTATTTAAGTAGCTACTCATGCAAAGTAGCACATAATAAATAGAAAAGAGAAATAATCTTATTCTCAGATGTTTTAAACAAGTATTTACATTTCATATATATATATATATATATATATATTTAAGACTATATATTAAGCACCATGTTAAAAAAGCTTAGAGATTAAAAAGTATAAAAATCATTGCCGAAAATTAATTTGAGCAGAAAAGGCACTTCTATGAATAAAAGTTTGAATTGCAACATAGTGCTCAGTTTATCTAATTAGTAGTTCAAGTAATAAATTCCTTAAGAGTTCAGGGTAGAGAAACATCACTGTGGATTACTCCAGTAAGTGAAATTTCCATTGAGAGTTCCACTTTAATGAGAGCAGAGAAAAGGCAAGGACATTCCAGGTGGTGGGAATGAGGTAAACGATGGAGCAGAGCCAGGGATTTGCAGCTCATTTTATGTGGAAAATATCAGATCAATCTTCTAAGTAAAGAATTCACTTAAGGAGTAGTGAGTGACAAATTTGGAGACAATATGAACTGGCTTATGAGAGGTCTGAAGGCCAGAGCTTTAGTGGGGCGGCATGATTTAGGCAGAAGCAGCGTGACAGTTGATTCTGGAGATGGAAGTGCACTGTGTTATTTCAGAACATTGGTCAGGCTGTGACGTACTGGACGATTTGCCTTCAGGGTGTCTCTAGATCTGGAGAGATCTTTAAACACCAATGGTGATAATCTTTATGAGAATTAATGAGGATTAAGACTAGGGATTTGGTACATTCTTTAGCCTTCCAGTGATTTAATTCATTCTTCATGTCAAAGTGATTGCCAGATCTCCAAATAAAATATGAGAAGTTCTTCTGAAATGCATATAGTTTCCACAATCATTTTCAATTTTATTTCTAAAAGATACCTGAAATTGATTATATTAAAATCACATGGATTCCGGAAAAAGATATTTTTATAGTAATTGTTTGATACAAATAACATAGTACTTTCTTCTCATTCATTAAACATTTGCATTATTACACTGTGGAAAAGAGAATAAAGTGAGTAATAAATGGAATAATTTCTGCTTTCATAATGTATAGAGCCTGTTATGAAGACAGTTGAATTTATCAATCTGATGTCAAAAATAATGAGTGGTGGATATAGTTAGGGCTTATAAAAAAATAAAAAGTTTGTGGGAGCACAATTCTGGCAGGAATAATTACAGCAAATGTCACTGAAATGGTAGCACATAAGCTCTGTTTTGAAGTATGTGTGGTGTGGAATTTTGAGCCACAGAGATGAATGAGTAAGTGCAGGAGGGTAAGAGTGTCAAATAAGCAGAGACAGAGAAAAACATGTGTACGGCATATTTGGAAATTGGAGGTCCACTGTGATCTGAGCAAAAGACGAAAGAAAGAATATCCTAGAAAATAATAAAGGTATAATTAATTGACTACGGTCATGTCACGTGTGTGTGTGCATACACATGCGTGCTGGCGTGTGCACTAAAAGTCTAAAATCATAAACTTAGTTTGTGTATGAAAGGTGGAGATGACTTCATAAATAATATATTCTACTGAAGTAGGAATGGGCTATAAAGGCATTGGTTGCAACAGACCTTAAATATCTGCTATGTTAAATATCTGTCAAGCCTGTTCCTGCCAAACTCATGTCCTTGTTACTTAACTGATGGAAGAATCAAGACCAGATCCTAGAACTTCATTCTTCCTCTAGGTTTCCTTTTACCTTACCATTGAGCTCTTTTGTGTATTAGAGTGTCATGCTACCAACTATATTTTGTATTCTATAACTTTGTTTTAATGTGCAGAATAATTAAAACATTTTTTTCAGTTTTCCTCATTATGGTGTAATGACATTATGTTCCATAAGAGTATTCTTAATTTATTTTTAAGATGATGAAATTTTAAGAGGAAAACTTCATTTTATTAGCATTTAATCTAAGAGTTTAAAAGTTTACATAAAAAGCATAGCTTCAATTGATTTTATGTATCATAATATCAAATGTTGTAAAAAGATGTTCTATAATCTTGACATTGCCTTTGTTTAGTCAGTTATCTAGTTTCATCTGCCTTATAAAATAATCCAGAGATTTCACTCTTCTTAGTATTTGTTTATCTTATAATTAAAGGAGACCTTTATTTTTTAAATATAGTTTACATAATGTTTTACAGACATAAACTTGTCTTTTCTATATTTAGAATATTTAGTGTGCCAAAATTAACTCCCATAGTCTTTTCTTTATTCAAGGAGTCTTCAATAATAATTTACATATTTTTCCCCACGTGTGAAATATATATAGGGACTTATAAGCTTGGACTTTTTTTTGAATACCACAAGGACAACTAATATTTTTTGTTTGAATTGAGCTCTTTAATAATTTTTTAAAATGTCGTTGTCTGAATAACATTGAGTGACTAAATGCCAAATGAATTTCCACAGAAATATTTGTATAATTTTGATTAATAAGATAATTGACAGGTAGCTACTTTAACCTTTTCTCTGAGTTCTAAAGACTGTAAATAACTTAGGCGTTTAAAGTTTCTAAAGGAACATGGTAGACGTTAGATTCTCAAACATTGCCTAAAAACTGCTAATATCTTTATCCTGAGTAGCTGATGTTTAAAATGGTATTAAGATTTTTAATAAGTTTTTTTTAACTTAGTGTTCATAGGTCATTTTTTGTACTTACTGTTTTGGGAACTACAACACTGTGTCATCTCATTGCCGATGAGGTCAAGTCATTGGGTTTTTTTTTTCAGGAAGCCCGTCTGTGTTAATTGTGATTTCTTTTTTGGATAAACTGAGGCAGATGAATTCATTATTGGATTTATTATATGTCATCTGTCTCATCCTTCTACTTTTTTTTTTTTTTTACTATGAGATATTAGTTCTTAAAGAAAGCTTTTGCCACAGTTCCTTTCCCAATCTCCCTAGCCTCACATAATTTTCTCTAGAAGAGAAAAATCATTGGAATTTCAGGTTTTATATTTTGAAAATGGTATTTATTGTCAAGAAAGAAGAAACTGGCCACTACAGATGAATTGGAAATACACAATGCTGCAGGAGTCTTTTTTCACATTCTTATACTGTGACAGAGAAAACTCTCATTCACAGACTTAGAGTAAAACACCAAAGGATCAAGGCATTCACATCACTTGGGTGAGGTCCAGGGTGTGATAAGGATAATTTCTAGAGAAAAATAAAATAAGCTGGCTCTACTCACTGACCTGGGCCAGGGACCAGGATCTAGCTCATTTGAGCCAGAATCTATAAAAATGGGACAAATAAGTAAAAGACAACATCCTTCTGGATTCTAAGGCTTTGGTGGCTTGCGCTTGATATGTTTAATGGCATATATTTAATAAAATTCATCCTCCTAACAGAGTAGGTTAAAGAAAAGGAGAATAAGTTCTATGCCTTGGCTTATTATCCTGAAAGTTGAACTGAAAAACATCCCCACTCTTTTTCCCAAAATCATGCCTTCAAATATTGTGTCCTGACTGAAGAAGTACTGATGGGATTATGTATTCAAGGATGAAAACAAGAAACATAGATTATGTCAGTAATGTCCTTGGAAGTCTGTTTATATGTACACACACACATACACCACATACACACACACACACACACACACACACATACACACACACTCCATAGTCCTGTGTATTACCAACTTATTTTTTAATGATAAAAGCAAAAGCTTATAAAGGTGAATTCTTTAAGCAGGAGTAAAAAGAAAGTAAAGATTTGGAGAGCTGAAAATCACAATCTGTGGGATTTCAAAATATTTTTTTTTCTTTCTACCGTTACCCTAACACTAAAAGTAAAAATTATCTGACTACAATGTGATATATTTAAAAATGTCTTATCTGCTTCCTAGATCTGAAAGTATATTAGTTTGCTAAGGCTACGATAACAAAAATACCACAGACTTTGTGGCTTAAGCAATAGAAATTTCTTTTCTCACAGTTCTGGAAGCTATAAGTCCAAGATCAAGGTGTCAGCAAGTTTTGTTTCATTCTGTGGCCTTTCCCTCTTCTTGAAGATGGCCTCCTCTTCACTGTGTCATCACATGGTCTTTCCTCAATGTGTGAGCTTCCCTAGTGTCTCTTTGTTTGTACAAACTTATTCCTCCTATATGGACACCAGTCAGATTGGGTTAGGGCTCATCTAACAGCCTCATTCTAACTTAATCACCTCTTTAAAGGCTGTATCTACAAATACCGTCTTATTATGAGGTACTGGGGTTTAGACCTTCAACACACAAATTTGGGAGAGACAGCATTCAGTCCATAATTCAGTCCATTCAGAAGGTAATTACAGGTGTCAAAGAGCATTGAACTTGAAGTCAGAAAATCTGGATTAAAATAATTTCATCATATTTAATAAGCAACTCAAAATCTATGAACCTATTTGTTATCTGCATATGGAAATAATAATACCCCTCTCAAGGTCATTGTTATATAACACATATAGAATATCTGCCATATTGCCTTATTCATATTAGTAATACATTTATTGAATGTACATGTTGTATCCAAGTCACCATGCATTTTCATACATCCTAGGATTAAGATGAAATATGATAGAAAATACTGAAATTTAAATAAAGTCTCAAATTTGCCTTTATAAACAATGGATTTTTTGTGAAGAACATATTCGAGTATAATATATTAAATCTGTCCTAAAATTATGATAGCATTTTAAACAACTTCAATTTAAACACTTTAGTTCTATTTAGTCCTCTATAAAGCTCTTTCTCATGCATCATTGATTTATAGACAGTTGTCACAAACAGGATAGGGCCATATGTTACAAGCACTTGCCATTTTTTGTTGTTGTTGTGACTGCCCTCAGTCAGATTCAACAGATTAATGATTGTAATAATCAGCCATCCTGATTTTTAACTACATAATCTTAACTATCCTACTATTTCAGGTTTGTACCTTAATCTAAATTATTATTCGTGTTAGGGCTTATTATAGCCTTTTTTTAGGCATATTGATCTGCATTCAATCCGTACCTCTTTTGTAATGCCCCTTTCCTAGCATGGATTTTCATAGCAAAGTATTCTTATTGATTGATGCGTTGGTGCGTTGCTATATTGTTTCACTTTAAATATCTTTTTTTCCCCTCCCAATCTCCTTGAGTCCACTATTTTAAATGCTTTAACCTCTCATATGTCTTTGTAATGTCCTTCCATGTAAGATCAGGTACAGTGGGTTGACTGTATTTTCTAGTGCAAATTAAAAACCCATTTGTTCAGCTTGACTTATGCTTAGTGACAGCGCTGTGTATTTTTCATTGTGATGTGAATACATGAAGGACACAGCATCATACTCCATCTGCATTGTGAGGTAAATGTGATTGGAGTAATTACTACTGTCTAAGGTTTTATTCCTTTTTTCATTAAAGCTGTTATCATGCCAGGGACAAGGATAAATAATACCCAATACCTGGCTTTTATTAGTTTCTGTCTTTGTTAAATGTGAATGGCGTGAATTGCAATAAGTAAGGCTATAAAAGTCATAAATAAAACATTAGCACATTTTTTAATAGTACAGGTGTAAATGTCACTAATGAAGTAAGAAAAAAATATGTGATGTTAATTATACTGGTTTGCCTAAGTATAAAATGTGAAAGGAATTGTAGTGCTTGAGAAGAATGAAAACAGGAAAATCAAATATATTGTTTTCTTTCCCTAGGGAATGTTCATTGTTTTTTACACTTACTATACAACAGAGATTACATTACAGTCTCAAACATGTGTTAGATATATTTTACAGTGATATTATAAGTCTAATAAGTCACATATGGCTATTATACATTCACCAGCTGGTCCCAAATTGATATGTATGTATGTATGCATGCATGCATGCATGTATATATGTATATATGCATGTATGTAGATAGATATTTAGATATAGATACATGATAGATAAATAGATAGATAGATAGATAGATAATTTAGAGTATGTTTTTGTCTCTGTTTCTTCAGGGTCAAATAACACAGTACTTTCTTCATCAGTGCTTTGTATCTTTTTCTTCTGCAAATCCCTTCTATGTAGCAATTATTATTTTTTTAACATGCAAAGAGATAGAAATGTCAAGTGTGTTAGAATTACATTTAGCCAAGTGTAAAAAGACCAGGAAGTAACATTTACAAAGCCAACTGATAAATAAAGTTCATGAACTATAAACAATGATTTCAGAAATATTATTTGCTTCATTTTGTTTGTTTCACTGCTTGATCTAAAAAGAACAAGGAATGTGTTGTTGAAGTTCATACTCATTTTTGGATGTTTCATTGTTTCTGTTAGTATGGATTGGGAAGATGCACTATTGCCTCACCCTTAAGCACAGTAAACAGCCTCACAAAAATCAGATTCTGATAATTCTTTCTAGAGATTAAAAATTATTCACTTTTCTCTGCTCATTGAATGCCATTGTAGCCAGAAAAAAAAAATGCCATTCTGTTTGCTTTATAAATTTATGCTCTGTCTTGAATGCAACAATGGTAACAATTAAGCAGGATTAGCTAATACATAATTGCAAGTCCCCACTTTAAAGATGAATAATTTTGGAGTCAGAGGGGATAATGGACTCTTTCAATTTCACACAGCCACTGAGTCTCAAAATCAGAATTCAAACTGGAATTCAACATAATATTTTGCAACCAGGCTTTGGTGCTTGTATGTTCCAAAGGCTTATCTCCAGACCAGAACTATGTCCTGAGGGTTGTGCCACATGCTCAGACGTGGACTCTCAACAGATACATTGTCAGATTTTTAGTCAAAATTGCTGAAAATCAGTCTTCAATGTTTGCTTATTTCAGTGAATGATACCACCATGCGTTTCTTAAGCTGGGATCCAGCCTTCACCTTATCCAGTCTATCTCTTTGTCTTGTCATCTTTGCATGAAGGTATTTCTCACATTCATTCACATTTGCTCACTACTGTTGATGATATCACTGATGACTGCCAAACATTTCCTTCTCTCTGTCACAGCTGCCCAGACAGCACAGTGGCCCCTAACAGCTCTCCACAGACATTACCTTAACCGCCTTCGATTATTCCTTCACCACTTTCCTTTCATTCGATAACACATTTTACCTTACTTTTTATTCTTATTTATTTATTTGAAAACAACCCTTAATTTATTTTAACTAAAAAAAACAAAGAAACAGTTCATTCCCATGCCCCAACCCCTGCCTCTGGCCAACCATCAATCTGTTCTCTGTGTTATAAGCTTGAGTTTTATTTCTCTGTTATTATTTTATTTTAGATTCTATATAGATGAAAAATCAAACAGTATTTGTCTTTTGCTGTCTAACTTATTTCGCTTTGCATAATGCCCTCGAGGGCATAACACTTTTCTCCTTTTTTTTTTTTTTTGATGGCTTGACCACTTAGATTTCTTTTAGTTTATCAAATAACTCACACTAACCCCTGCCACAGTGCCTTTGCCTATGCTGTTCTTTTACCTGGAAAAGTACTCACCACTGGAAACTTACTCAATCCTTTTCTACACCTATTCACCCTTCATATTTAAGATCAAATACTATTTCTTTAAAATAGCATTATTGGAGCCTCAAATTAATACAACTTCCATTTACACTGTCTCACAACAAAAAGCTTCTGTTTTATAGCAGTTTATTTGTAACTGAATATTTACTTGTATGATTATTTAATGTCTTTTGTACTTTGTGCCCTAATGCATTTTATGAGGAAAATGAACATGTCTGATTTTTCTCATTGTTATAGCCTATGGGTCTATCACAGTGAACAAAGCCAGTTATGTAATAACTTAGTATATGTTGAAGGACTGAAGTCATGTTACATGCTAAGATTAATGCCTTCACATTACACTATGATGTGCATTAGTGATATGCAAACATCAACATACAAATGTCTATTTTTCAAATGATCATCGTGAGAAATTTCATCTTGAAGAAATTTTGAAGGAATACAATGAACACTAGCATAATCTTCACTACAATTCATTATTTTTTAAACATTTTGCCATACTTGCTTCCTTTATTCTCAATCTTTTCTTTATTCTTTTCTGAATCACTAGAGAGTAAGCTGCACATCTCATGGCATGACACCTTACCCTTAATTACTTTAACATATTTTCTTAAGAACAAAAATATTCTATGCCATATCCTATATACCATTATCAAACCCAAGACATTTAAAAATAGAAGTTTATCATATCTTTATATTTATAATAAAATAATTAACATGTGCTTCTGAATTGAATTATAAATTTGTTACATGACTGGTATAATACTAAGCATTTTATATATCTTATAACAATATGCTAGAAAATGAATTTGACAGTTTATCTTTCTACAAAGATTCTAAGTGTTAAAAGGGAAATTCTAACCAAGGTCTACTGAACTCCAGAGCACATTATTATTCTATTATACCATAAAAAAATCATGATCGATTATAAAGTTGTACACCTACAGTTTATATAATATCATTAACTAATGTTACCCCAATAAATTTAATTTTAAAAATTTTAGAAAAGATGATCCTATTGGTAACATTGTTTCTAGGACTAACTGGGAATTAGACAACGTTTCGAGGGTTTAAATAGAAAATGTAACGGGAAAGCTTACTATGAACATTTGAATGCCAAATAGATAATAGGAGATTTTCTGGTATATTAAGATAACTTCCTCTTTAAAACTGGCTCTGTTACCATATGTGGATGTATAATATTTTTCTTAGCTCATTATAGTATAACAATCACTGATAGCTTCCCTAGATAGAAATGGAATATTAAAATTAATGAGAATAACACTTAATTCCAGACATATTATTATAAGATTTTATTTAATCTTTTAAAACATTGTATTAAAGACTATTCAGTGACTACCCCTGGGAGAGTATTGTGGAGAGTTGACCAGAAGACACATAGTTCATTTCAAGTCATTTCACCAGAGAGAACTGTGTTCCTGCCACAAGACATTGCTATTTCCATAATTCATGAATGGAATTGAAAATATATATGGATCTCTACCAGGAAAACATCTCTCCAAGCATACATGCTACATTTTTACAGCAGGTCTCTGCCTGAGGAAGAAGTTAAGGGTATTTTATCACAATATCCTTAGCAAGCAGAAGATGGTGTCTAGTCAGTAAAAACAAGCAATCACTAGATAAGCCGAAAAAGCAGAAAGAGAGAGAGGTTACTATGAAGGAACATCTAATGAGAAAAAAAGATAAAAATTCATGTAATCAGATTAAAAACATTTAGGATATATGAGTATGGGAGTATAGGAAACTGAAGAGTGTTTTCCAGCCAAATGAGATTTTTAAAGGGCTCCAGCAATTTTATTATAAATTTGTATTGTTTTTTTTTTTTTTAAAGAAGGGTTCCTAAATTGTATAAGCTTTAGGCCTGCCAAAATGTACATATTCCCACACACACAAAACACATTAAAAAAAATAATGGAAACTGCAGGTAAAAAACAAAGAAGAGTTATAGAGTATATATTTATATAACTGATATAAAAATGTCAAGCTTTCTGACATTTTAGATTAAAAAGTACAGAATTAAAAGAACTATCACATTTACAATATAAGAAAGCTTCTTAACTTGTATAAAAAAAGTCCCCATAGACAAAAAGTAGATAATGAGTACCAGCAATATTTAATCTATTAATTGAACAAAATCTTATTGAGCGTCTTCAATTAGTCAAGCAGAATTCTAAGCACTGGGGATTCAGCAGTAGACAAGAGAAGCCAGGCTTCTCCTCTCCCCAGGTTTAACGAACTCAGGGATGACATAAAATAAATGAAAAAAAAAAAATCATTGTACTAGATTATCTCAGGCCAATATACATCCTATAATATAAGAAAGTGGGATGAAATAGTAGTGAGTGGTTGAGAGTACAATTAATTGGAATGTTGAACTATATGATCACTAAATATGTAGAAAATATCTCACCATTTTCTAGTAAAAATGTGCTTTTTTAAGAATTTCAAGACAGCATCTATGCAGCATTAAACCAAGGTCTTTCTAAGGTAGAGTCCTGTGCCCATGAAGGAGGCCCTGTCACTGCCTCTCAATGAAAACTAGTTGGAAGAGAGCCTGGGAAATAGGGTTTTCAAGAGTCAGCCTCACTGTAAAACAGAGATGAACAAAAGAAGGGAAGGCCGTTGAGTGACTCTTTAGCAAATAGGAAAATGGCTAGCATAACTTATAAAAGTAAGTGTAAGCAAAACTTGTAATATTGACATTGGTGAAAACAGAATTCAAGTAAAAAACATTAATGGGGAAAAAAATAATGCTAAATGCGCAAGTTTACTAAAAGTCTACCTTTCAAAATCAACAGGAAAAATAGTTATACTTACTGAGTTATACTTAGAGAAACTTTAAATGATACATAATTCCTATTTCATTAAAATTATTTTATATTAACATTTAAAAATAATTAACATCTAATGAGCATAGCTCAAAATGAAAACATAATCCAACTGTATTTATGAACCTCTCAGTAAAAGGTTGAAGTCTTTTTCCTTTCTTGAGCTATTTACGCTATTTACAAAGATTTAAACTGATGCATTTTGACCATATTTTTTTTAGAATCATGTATTTTTATGAAGGCATCATTTCCCCCCCTGGAATGAATCAGTTTCTTTTATCTATTATTTTATATCTTACATACAAAACTTCTTAATATTTCTTTAAAGGCATTCTAGGATAGTATTCCAGATCATTTTAACCTAGTTGTAATATTAGTTTTTAGAGTTTTTTTAATGTGTATCTGCCACATTTTAAAAACAATTCTTACTTTATAAAATAAATTTTTGCCACACTTGTATTGAGAAAAAAAAAATCAAGGCAATAATTGTGTCTACTACTTGTTACAGTTCTTATTCACATTTTTTTTGTGCTGATATTTCAAAATTGCACTATGTACCTAATTAAATTGATTCATTAAATATATTAGGTAAGACAAACATTGAAAATTTTAAAAATTAGATACCATAAAATCAAGGTGACTCATTTAAAAGCTATTAAAATTAGAGAATTTGATGAAATTAGGGGAAAAGCAATATACAAAATTACTATTTTACTGGCGATAATTATCGCCACTAAACTGATACTAGAAATAGTATCAGTTTAAAAATCTTATTAACAATAGTAACAGAAACCCATAAATTTAGGAAAACAATTCACAAAAATGGATTATCTAAATATAAATAAAGCTAGTAAAATAGCATTAAAATACAATAAATCCAGAATAGAGTGGGATGATTAATATTCTTAGAGATTATAACACTGAAAGGTAAGTCATTGCAAAATGTAATTTATAAAACAACACATTAACAAAATTCAAAATATTAAAATATAAAGATAATTTAAACTTTTATATGGTAGACTAAATTTCAAGAACTAAATATATTATTTTCAAAATAATAATTAAGCTTCAGAGAGATATTTTGCAATGTATAGAGAGTGGATGTTTATAGTCTTCAACCTAGCAATTCCATATCTATTTACAATGCAGAGAAATTTTCATAGAAAAAAAACTATAAAATGTGGAAGAACATTTAAGACATAAGTATGAATATTTTAAGACAATATATTGGAAACAAACTCTACATCCATCAACAATGCAAGAGATAAATTGTGAATATATTCATACAATTATATACTATGCATAGATAAAGATACATGAATTAGACCACATTGATGAATATTGTAAACCTGGTATTAAAATATAAAAACAGCTTCCAGAAGGCTACATACAATATTTTATTTCCATATAGTTTAAATACATGAAAAACAATACCATATGTTGTTTATATATGCATTTAATTATATGTCATAAAGAATTCAGAAATGCATGGGAATAAGAAATGTCAAGTCCAAGATAATGATTATCTCTGTCAAAAGGAGCTTTATACAGGAAACAAGGAGTACACAGGTGTCTTAAACTGAAACAGTAATGTTTTATTATTATTATTAATTTTTTTTAAACTGGATGGCGAGAACATGACTGTTTTTTTCACAAAGCTCTGGAGGTCTTAAATATTTTATAACAGAGCACATTTTTAAGTATATACTGTTCACTTACATATTTGAAATCAAAATTCAAGAGATCGGTAAAACAAAATTTATTTCATTTACATATACGCTCATTATTATTGTTAGTATCAAAGCTCTCTGTATCATGTCATCTGTGTCTTCTTTTACATTCACCTGTTTTACATTTTACAAGTATGTGTGTCGTGTAAGAACTCAGCATTGAAAATTATTAGATATAAATGTGTGTCAGCTTAAACTAGAAATATTAGATAATATAGAATTCTGATAACAATAGTATTACACAATTTGTAGTAACTCATATTAAATAAGAAGCACAAAAGAAGAGTGTGAAGGGCATTTTCTACTAGATAATAAATCTTTTTATGACAATCCAGTAACCAAAAAGATTACATTTTTATATAACCAAATAGATATCTGGAAGAGTAAAGGGTGGTTCCAAAAGATCTAAGTGCATATGAAGACTTAAGAAGCACAAATAATATAAATATTAGTATTAATTTTAATATTACTAGTATAGACATATATAAAGCTTACTGTAATCAGACATTAATTGGTAAATACAAATTAAAACATCAATGAGTTATTTACTGTCCCCTGGGAATAGTGATAATATGGGCAATAGGTAACCTCATGCAATCTACTATTAACGATGTTAAAACTCATTTGGAAATAATGTGAGAGAATCTATTTATATGTAAAATATGTATATTTTTTAAAACAGTATTTCAATATTTTGGACTCCACTGAAATAGAAATTAAAAAACAAACACAAAATATCTCAAATGAAAAGACAACAGTGAATTGCCATATAGGAAAAAAGTTTGTAATTGCAAAATGTCTATAACAACTTGAATGTTCGTAAACAGGAGAATGATAGAAAATAAAGAACGTAATTTATATTATAGAGAATATATAGAGAGAATATATCTATTTAAAAATATTTAAATTGTTAACTTTTGGCAAAGTATAGGTAAATGATATTTAGCAGGGAAATAAATACATATATATTTAACTATATTATTTAAAATAAACTATATGTGTCTTTATATGTGTTTATGATTATAGAGAAAAGTATAATGGGTACAGTTAAATCTATGTTTAATAGAAACCTTAGAATTTGCATTGGAAGAAGAATTAATACATATGTTTTTTTCTATATATTATCATTTCCTTTGTTACCATCAGCATTTATTATTTGTAGAAGAATATCTTTAAAAGTTAAACAGCATACCAAGTAAACAAAGAATCATGATTGTGATATACTTATTAAGAGATCATAAGTCAAACACTTTAAAGGAAAATCATATCCTCTAGGCACAGAAGGATAAAGTTTAAAATTTTCCTACCACTGCATTAGTATGCAATTTATAACTCTGTAGGACATACATATATTCTTCTGTAGGATATACATATATTCCTTTTATCTCATTTCTTAATCTGATGCTATATGATTGCGATTAACATCTGGGAGTGGAGATGACTGAATTGGCAACCGAAAAACCAAAAGAAGCTTCCATTCATGTGTCTAAATCAAGTCTTTTGATGATTGCAGACATGACGTGAAATGTTTATTGCTAGTGAATCATAGTTGGTCTGATGAATATTTTGCTACAAAAAAAGCTTCTTGATTCTCTAACTTTTAATAAGAAATAGCTGTAAGACGGCTCTGGCAAATCAGAAATTTTGAATAGAATGACATAACATTCTTAATTGTCCTTCCCCAAGGCTGAACCTACTTAGTAATATACTCAAAAAAAAAAAAAAAAAAAGAAAAGAAAAAAAGAATGAAAAAGAAACTAAACCTAATGCAAAAAGGGAATAGGCTTGAATAAACAAAAGAGCTCCTATTTGTAAATCTCTTGAAAAAGAGATTGTGGAATAAAAGAAATAATGCAAGGCCAGGGAAATGTTCAGCTAACAAAGAAGTATATTCCTTCAGTAAGAACTAAAATGGTGCTAAGTAGAAAGACTCAGATGCTAGACACTTTCATTGCCTCATCGTATCAGTTTCTTCTTGTGTACATAATAAAAGTACGTTTCCATTTATATTTTTAAGCAAAATCTTTGAAAGGCCATTTGAAATTGTTGAGAGAGAGGATGATGGGGGAGTTGGCAGAACTATTAAGAAAATATTAAAGAATAGAAAGACAAAAACAGCTTCACAATTACAACAGGAAAGATTTTAAACATCAGCCTGTCTAGAAAATTGCAGAAACTAAGTTGATCTAAAAAGAAAAACAGAGAATAAAAACAATGAGTACTGAGTATCCATCTTACCTAGGTGTCCACTTCCGCAAAATATCCTAGTAATGAAATTCTTTGAGATAGCACAACTGTAAGGGAGATAAATGAAATAAAATATAAAAGAAATATAATATTTTATGGTTTATATGTTCCTTCAATCATTGAAATAGAATCATCAGAAAGGAGCTTAGATATGATTTAGCCAAATCCCTCAGGAAAACTGGAGCACAGAGAAGGGAGATTTACACACATTTATGAGAAAAGCCAGTCGTTATTAGAATAAGGATTAACATATAGGACTGCTAGCCCTTCTTTGATGATTTTGTTTCTATAAAAAAAGGAATAATAGAGCACTTAATTTATCCAGTAGAAAAATAAATATTTATTAGACAGATCTTATTAAGCAGATAAGACTGAGGATAGAGTTGAGAACAAGATGTGTTCCCTGTTGGGATATAGTTTTGATTCAACTAAGGAAAACAGGTAATTAAAAAGTGGGGGGAAGGAAGTAAAATTACAAATCCAAATGATTATGGCATAATATACAGAATAAAATGAGTGAATGTAATATTATTTGAAAAGGTGATATTTGAGCTAAGTCTTGACTAACAAGGTTCTGCCACATGAAGGCATATGTTGAGAGAATTTCAGCCAGAAAAGGGACTTGAGATTCCTAAATATGAAAAGACAGAATGGGTTTGAGGTATCAAACCATCAGAAAGAAAGACAATGTGTTTGAAGAATAGTAACCACACAGGAGGGTGGTGGTGGAGACTTATCCAGGGGTCAAGATGATGTAAGACATTGCAAGCATATAATTAAGCCTGGATTATATTCTGATGATATAACAAGCTATTGGAATAATTTAATTAAGGCAGCTATGAGATCTGGCTTCCATGAATAAAATGATTTACAGAAGAGGAATAATGGAATGAAAGAAATCAGAAGGCTATTGCTTTATTTCAGTCAATATTAGATGATGCTTTGACTAAAGTGCCAGCAGTTAAAAAAGGAAAATCATTGTATGCATATGTTTATATTTTGAAGATAGACAATTCTTCAAAATAAATTCAATATGTTAGAAATAAAGATGAAGAAGAGTAAATTCCAAGTTTCTGGCTTGAGCACCATGTTTTGGGCTATGACATCCTTAAGGTGAGAAAGAACAGGGCTTTTAATCCGTACGAGTTGAGAATTCAAATTTGTACATGTTACATTTAAGAAATGACATAGAGATGTCAACTAGGCCACTGGACATATGAGTTTGCAGTTTGAAGCTCTTCTTCTTGATGGTACATATGAAGGCATCTGCATAAATGCTATTTAGAATCATGTGATTAGAGGGTGTTCCCTGATTAAGGCTAAAGACTAACAGGGGAAGTTAAAAATCAAGCTCCGGGTATCTCTAGTCCAACAAATAGAAGTCAGTGAACGCACCTGAGAAGTAGTAAGAAAATGATAATATTATGGAGCTACAGAAGAGAGGAAGTAAATGTGTTTCAAGAAGGAAAATATGTTCAGCTCCATTAAATGCCATGGATAGAACACTAAATTTATTTAGTTATCATAAGATGTAAAAAAAAAAAAAAGGTTATGTCCTTCAGATTTGTCATATCTCAAAGTGACTGTAGACCTTGAAAAGAGCAGTGTATGGTAAAGGATGGAAGATTGTACATGATGCCAGTATAAAATAGGAAAGAACTGAAGCAATCTGAAGAAGTTTGAGAGGGATTGTTAATAGATTCCATCTGGCTTATACTAACTTTTATGATTTGAGAAATTTCAGTGGCATTTTCAATGAGGAAAATCTGGTCCTATATAATTAACCTGAGAAATTCATCTAGGCAAAAAGGTTAATGCTGACAGAAATGAAAGTTAAATCATAACTATTCAAGTGAAATAAATAGTCCCGCTTCACTGTATAAAATGATTACCTCAAAAATGATGTATAAAGTGGGTCTATTGCTTAGAGAGAACATCATATGGTTAATTACATGATATGTAAAATTACCCAGTACTTTAGAATAATAGGTAACAATCCTGCTTCATTTTTATTTTATTTTTCAATCCATTTAAAAAATATATTTCTTTTCAATTTATGTTTCTTTTTGAAATATGTCACTAGATGTTTAGACAGGTGTTTCTAAGTCTTAAGTTACTCTAAAGTAGACTGCAGGATAATGATTTTTTAACAATTCCAGATATCCTTTAAATAAGCTATTTTTTTCTGTAGAAGCTCCACTGGTCAGTTATATAGTTGGCTGGCTAGTTCTTTTTCTATTTTTAAGATCGCTTTATTTCACTGATTAAAACTATCATAGCAATTTCAGAATACATTGCTTCAATTATGTTCAGAGAGTATAATAGCTACCCTCAAAGAAAAAATAGGACTTAAACTTTATTTTGGTATTAAACACACTGTTAACTAATTTATTTAGTTAACATTGTTGGCTGGGGTAGGTAACATTGAACCACTACAAATAAAAAGAAAGTGGTTATTTTAATGATTCAAGCTTACCTTGAAATGGAATTCTGACTAATTGTAGCTGCTAATTTCAATGAGTAAATTATATTTTTGATGCAATGAGACATTTTTCCTCCCTATGATAGGCAGTGTTTTTTTGCAGTCAGGAGAATAAGGTATTGAAGGGATGTTCATTCAGAAACAACAAATATCCAACCCCAGAATACCCAGCACTATATAGAATGTTGTAAAAGATTCTTAGGGATATCAAATTAATTAATTTGGATTCCTGCTTTCTTCACCTCCACAGTGTTTGGGGAGAGAATTTCAGTATAGCTCTCAAAAAATGAGATTAAATATTTCTCTGATTTTTAGTCTTGCTTTGTTGTCTTGAGAAAGATACAATGTATGTACTTATTTTGTCTTTAATAAGAATGGTTTGACTTACTTCAAAACAATTAAGTGACTTTTTCCACTGAAAAGAAAGGCATATTTTCTGACATCCATTTTCACTGGGAGGTACTCAAAGACCTTCAAATGGGTTTGTTATCTGTAACAAATGCACGAGTTAGGGCATATGATTTTAGAATGGAACCTATAAAGTTAAAAGCAGAGAACTGAAATACTACCCACCAAAAGGTGGAATCCCACTGTTCGTAATTGCTTGTGAATGCAGAAAGTGAGAAAAAGAAGAAGAAAAAAAAACCCTGCTAATATTTCTGATTCATTTTCATGATCCATTGGCCAGCTGCTATGAGGAGAATTACTAATGAAGCATGTGGCTTCGTGCTGTTCGGCCCCACAGCGTGAACCGTGCTTCATATTATGGTCACATTCTTTACCCGTTCCTAACTCCAAAAAGGTCCATGTGTTTTGAACACATTAAAATAAGATATGCACATATTATTCAGCTTTCTTTGAAAGTCACTGACAGCTACCATACCATTTGTGAGAGTGACAGCGTTCAGTGGAGCATTGTCCTGTGAAATAGAGTGCAGGATCATATGTTGTGAAAGGGAAAATGTAAAGTCAAAAGTTTTCCAGAAGCTATTATTTAGTAAGGTTTTGTTAAGGAATTAATACTGTAATAGCTCAGCTGTAAGTTTTGTTTCTTCTTCTGAGAGACGTTGGGTTTTGCAATCAGATAATAGAGTTTATGCCATGCTTCTGATATTCCCATCACTTAGTTTTTTGTTGCATCCTAGCACTTTAACAAACGATGTGGCCTTTGACGTAACACCTTACAACTGCATGTTGAAAGTATAGCAATGAGATTTTCTTACTAAGTTGTTTTTGCGATATTAAAAATAAAATTCATAAATGCTCTTTAAGTTCTGGCATGTCAAAAGTATATAGCGTTGTTTTTTTTTTCCTTAAGCTACCTACTTGTTACAGAGATTGCTTAGTTGGTTTGAGGACTGTAAATGTGAACCTCATTTTTTTTCTCTGTATCTTGTCCTGGTCTTGAAATTGAGATTGGTTTTCAAATGCCAACAACTTGTGAAATTCCAAATGAGAATACTAGCTGTCATTAAAAAATGAGCATGTATCCTATGTGTTTCTATTAAAATCATTCCCTAACTCAGAATCTTTAACCTGTTAGAAGAGCCATTAAGTGTGCTTTCTTATATTATTTAGCTCATTATCTTGAGTTTGTTCTATGAATAATACATTATGCATATAAGGAAATCAGAGAAATGATAGTAACACAGAATGCCACACTTCTGGCATTAGCTGACTAAAAATTAGTCAAAGCACTTTCCTGGATATTGTGTATAAAATAGAAATTGTGGATAAAACAGAGATCTAACTTCCGAGGCAGAGTTTTAATTAAGAATAATGGAAAATAAACCCATATCATTGTTAGTTTGCATTTCCACCACCTTCTATTTGTTGATTCTACTATTATCTGTGGCCAAGTGTCTATTGCCCTCAAATTGACACAAAGCATGCCTCCTATGCTTCCTTTCCTAAGCTGTGCTGTGCTTTGGTGTTTGAACAATCTGTTTATTATGATGAGGTCTCAGCTTTGACTTAATCTTGACATCAGTTGGCTTTTAGCTGAAAATTTGCAATTGAGATGGTGAAGCTGTCACTCTTGTTGACCTTTTAACAGCCCTGCGACAGAGACTCATTTCCTTTTGCTAGACTTTTAGTTAACCAGAGTCTGGGGGCCAGTTTAAATGAGAGATTTGGAAAAACAAGCTAATGACCTGACAAATAGGATTAAAACATTTAAGGTGCAAAAACATGCTTGTTATCCCAGCAGATGACAGAAGAATTTGAGGCTGGCTTTACATAGCTGCTTTTCAAAATACATGAGCAACTTTAGCAAATAATTTTTTATTTCTCTCTTTGACTTTGCTTGTGAAGATTCTTCCTGAAAATAAAACTGTTCAATTCTAGAGAACAGAATATTTTAGATTAAAAACTTTCTGATAAAATTCAAGGACAAAAGAAATTAGATATCGCAAAAAGTATTTCTATAAATGGAGTTTCCTATGGCTTCAATGCAAAAATCTTTTTAAAAATATTGCAAAGATAAATGTCTAATTGTTAAAGAATAGAAAACCCACAATGGCTAATAATACTGTTTCAAAAATGTATAATATTAATTGCTTATACAGTTATATACATTGTCTATAGTTAGATAACTATAATCTAAATTTGAAATCTTGAAAATATTGGTATTTATTCCTTCAATTTAGGTAGACATTTATAGGAAAGAGTGCTTATGGTACATGTTTCATTTTTTTAAAAAATACCTTGCACTCTTGAATTCTGTATAATTCCCCTGTGATATTCTCAGAAAATGTGTAGTCATGATTTATATTTGGGGGTATATTTTCCTTTCTTTCCTGATAATTATTCCTTGCAATTCTTCCCCATTACATGCCTGATTCATATTAATCCTTTAATAGTAATTCTACCTCATCATAATAATAAATCACTTTAATGAGCATTTTTAAAAACACTTCTGACATTCTTATCAAGCATTTAATAGCACAAATTAAGTAAATGGCAAATCATTATTTCATTTGTATTCACTGTAATAATGTTATTCATAAGACATTATTTTGGCATTTATGTGAATGCAGCTCTCTATTTCCATGGAAATTTATTTTTATTTTGTTCTTAATTGAGTCAACTTGACTCATTGTTCTAGATGGTTCAGTTAGCTGGCTCAGAGTTCCTAAGAAATAATTCAGGTGCAAACAGGAGAAAAGAAACTCCACACTTTTAACAAATGTTTTGCTTGACCAGTTCAATGTTTAAAAAAATTATCAATAATTATTATTTGAGAAAATTTATATAGCAGTCAGAATTTCTGCCTTTTCTTCAAAAAGACAGTTGGGGGAATTCAGGAATAAATTTTGCATTTGTAGTATCTTCTCTGGTTTAAGAACCCATTGGCTTTCATATTTTACTTGTTCCCCTATTTTCATTAACTTTCTATCTCTTGCAGGCCGGTGAGACTGTATTATGACACAGGCTTTCTTAAAGAGTACTGAGAACAACTTCTCCCTGTGTCACCTTAGCTTGGTTTGTCCCATATTAAAACAGGTTATAATCTCAGTCTAGATACAGAACCTTATGTAACTAATACTGTTATCAATAGAGAGGTAAAAAGATACAGTATAATTTGTTAGGATTTTCCTAAATCAAGAAACAAATATTTGTAACAGAATCAGGTACCTGCCTGGATGAAACTCCTAGTCTTGATTACAGGCAGGACACTCTTCCACAAGATGGATGTTGTGGAAAATAGATTGGCTGATGATTCTTTGTGTTCCTGACAACTTCTAGATCTTAGAAAAAACGCTCGAATTGGGAAAATGTTATGGAACCAAGTTGGTTTTTAAGATATTGTTGAAAGAAAACAATTTAAATATTCCAACTATCTCATTCCTTAATGGTGACCATGTTTTGTTTTGTTTTGTTTTGCTTATACTTAAAGGAGACCTTGAACTTCACTCTTTCAACTCCAAGAATACTACATCAGAATTGGGAGCTTAATTTGTATTGAATTAAATTGATACTTTTGAATCAGCAAAATATAATATTTCTAATAATCCCATTTTCTAGTTAGCAATAATTATCCAATACAAGGTTTTCTGTTTCTAAAAACAGTACTTACAATAATTAAACTTTCTTGATTTTTGATCTAATTTTCTCATCTTCCAAAGAGGATGAACCCTTAAAAAAGCCTTTATATGAACCCTATACCCCTCATCAGTAAACTTTATACTTACCATCCTTTAGTTTTTATCTTATACATTTTCATCATGATTAAAGAGAAAGTCCATTGTTTACGAACACAGGGATTCTTCTTTTGCTATTTTCAGTTATGTGCAAGATATTGTCCAGGTTCTGCCCTTAAAGTATGACCCTCAACATATAACAAATAGCCCTTTCTGGCCTCTTTTTCATCTATAAGTGTGGATAATATCACTTGGTTTGCCCACTCCATGAGGGTGTTTTGAGCATCAGTGATGATTATGAATTTAAAGATTGTTTTAGACAATAAAGCATTGTTCTTAAAATAATATTTCAAGCTGAATCATTTTATTTCTATATGATCACATTTAAATTAAATTTGTTAGCTCTGAAAGAGAAGTATGATGATATGACTAATAGTATATGGTGAGAGGATAATAGAGTTTAACCATTAGAAATAAAGAAATCAGGTTGAATGAATTTTCTAAAATTACAGTCTATATGAACCAAAATACTTTTCCCAAAACACACAAATTTAATAATATTGAGTCACTGCTCATTGCTCTTCTGCAAATCATTATGCATAGCATGAAAGTTCTTCCACGATCTGGGCCTTGCCTACATTTCCAGTCCTTTATATTTCAGTTGTTTATTGTCTATTTCCTTAACTTTGTGAGAAACAACCTTATCTCATTGCCTAGTAAGTTTTTCTGTTTCATGTGTCCATTCTTTTTCAAGTGTGAGTTTTTACTCTTGGAATTCCTTAGTACTTATGTCAACAGGCTATCTCTTTCTGACATTTTAAGAATCCAGTCTGGTGACATCTACATTGTGAATTATACTTAACATTAGGAAATAAAGTGATTATTCCTTCGCTTTAGCTGTCATTGTGAATTCTATTCAGTCTTTTCAGACATGGGGGTGGGAAACCTGGAATAGAATTAACAGTCAGTGATAAAGCTTAAAGAAAAGAGACGAATATGGGGCTCTATGGAGGGGTCTAAATAACCTTCACTAGAAACTGGACATGTACTGTCTTTGTGTAAATCTGGAATTGGCTCAAAAGATGGAAGAGAAAACAGGCTTTTGGACTATTGATTTTGATACAAGAGGCAGTGACATAAATTTGAAGGGACCATGTCGGAGAAGAACAATCCAGACATGATTGTTACTAAATCAGAACAGGACAGTTTAGAGAGCAAAAAGCAGAACCTGGAGTGATTCTTTAAAATTAAATGTAATGGATGATTGCAGAGACTGAATTTTTGTTGCTTGTCTGTTTGTTTGTAGCAGTATATTTTCAGACTCATTCATAGAGAGGGAACAAGCTGTTAAGGAAACCAAGCCAGTTTAGAAACAGAAAGAAAAGGGAGGTGTGGGATCAGGCCAGGGTCTGAAGAGTGATCTTTTGGGCTAATTAATTATGAAGCATCTATCTTGGCTCTGTCACACAAGCCTAATAATATTCTTTAAATCCATTTCCTCGGGATCTGATAAAAAGAAGTATATATTTAGAGAATAGCTCTTAAAGCCAATGCACTCTTTTTTTTGAAATGATTGCATATAATAATAAAAATAATATAATAATGATAAAAATAAATTACAATTATTGAATAACTATTATATTCAAGACATGTTCTAAGTGGTATATGAACATAATCTCATTTATCTCTTTTAAAATTTTTCTCAACACCATTTTATAAAGAAAAAAAATTCAAATCTTGGAAGCATTATGTAATTTGACCAAGATCTAAGATATTAGGGAAAGCTAGAATATGGGAAAGGTGTCTTTGTCCTTAATGCCTTGAACACAGAATATTTCTACTCCTCACACTCAATCTCATCTCTATATGCTTACCTTGTGGGTAATTTTACTTTGTGAGTAACTTTTTGCAACTTTTATTTTTTCATAAATATTTTCAGTTTTTATTTTAATTCGTCTCACTAAAATATCTTAGCACATATCAACTTTATGATTATGTCTTACATGCACAAACTAAAGTTAAAATCAAAGACAATTACCAGAAGCTTTTTATGCTCTCCCAAGCAATACATAGTATTCAGAAGAATTCAACAGCAGAACGATGAGGTGGAATTTCCCCTTTTACTTTAATAATTACTTGCTGGCAACTTAGCATTCTGGGGAGTAGATTTAGAAATAATTTTCAGGCTCTGGATCTGAAATTTGTACTAATTTACATATTTTAAAACAAAAAAAGTTATATTGAAGCTTCCTATATAACCAATATTTTAAATTTAGAGAAATGTATTCTGCTAGTCATAAAACTAGGATTATTTTCACTGATGCTTAGTAAACTACTTCTTAAGATAAAAAATATTCTATCATTAGGTAAGAAATGCTTACCTAGAAAATTTTTTATCAATCCTGCCTACATTTTAAAAAAAAATTCTAGGTACTTGTGAGCAGGCTTTTATTTGAAAATAGACATTGATATTTCTGTATTGTGAAAAAAGGTATTTTACTTAACTTTGCCTTCTTATTCTATATTATAATTTATGTTTGACTATAGATTTACTACCAGAAACACAAAAATTTAGGCCCATAACTGTCAACACAGTTTTAACCACAGAGGAACTTGGTAGTTGGTGTCAAGATTCCAGATAATTTGTCATTAATTTGACACTGATAATATGATTGGATATCATGTTATTATAATAGTATATGCTATTATACTTTTTAGCAGAAATTTGTAAGAAATCATGTACTTTTTAAAAAATGCAAGTTAAAGAAAATTGTCTTTATCCTAAAGTTGGCTTATATCATCCACTAGAATTAACCTCCTGCCAACTCAAAAAAATCCTGTGAAAGCCAAATGACACCAGGACACCAGAATCCAACCAATGACATTCCATGAGGCCAGCAGTTCTTGTGCGTAGTAAGAGCATGGCCATTCATGCTTGTATTTTTCCTAGACTTCTAATCAGAGGTGGCCTTCAAAATATACCAAGTTAATTCTTTAATGCTCTTAGAGAATTCATAGCTTTGTTTCTTCGATAAATTAAAGCTTCAGTACTTATCAGAGCTTACATCGACTTATCCATATTACATTAATCAGATTTTAGTTATGTAGGTGTGTCTAGAGACAAGAGAAATAAGAAATGTGATCTATATATACTGTTGTTCTAGGTTTTCTCAACTGTGAGCAGAAAGCATAAAATAGGAATAATTGCAGATAACAATATTTAAAAGGTAAATTAAACAAAGTGAAAATTAAACAATAAACATATTTTAAATACGGGTGAGTACAATTTCTCTAACAGGTATGTTCAAAATAAGATGAGTGAGGTTAATCATTTTTGACCAATCATAATTATGATTGATTTGTTTTGATAAAGTATAATTTAATCAATTACTGAGATTTTTTTTCTCTATCCATATTTATATTACGTAGTTTATTTTTAAACTATCTAATGTATCCATTGTATTGCTTGCAATTATAAAGGAAGAAACAAGTCTTGAGAACTTAAAAATTAAACAAAAATATATCATGAATTAGAGAAGAGCGTTTTTTTTTAACTTCCAAAGATTTCAGAAGTGAGGTGAGGATCTCTTTAGTTTAAGAAGAGTTATATAATCCCTGATATTTAGTTTCTCCTCGATATTTTTTTCCTGCAACAAAGGATTCTTACAGTCAAATGTAATTGAGCAAAATGAGAAATTATTTCCTTCTACACAAAGGATGTTAAAAAATATTTGAATTTGTCTACATCTTTGAATTGTTATTTATATTTTTATATTCAAGTCATGCCTATTGCTTAGTTCATAAATTTTGTCATGTATATGACCCCGTCCTGGTAGATGGTGATTTTTAAAAAATATCATTGTATCAGCCTTTTCTATGTTGCCGTAATGACAGCAGATAAAAGTAGAACTGGAATAATTTAATTGGAATAGTAATTTGGATGAATATAAAATTAGATGATAATCTCACCATCCTAGGATCTATGAGGACTGAAGTATTGTCTTGTTCACTGCTATGTCCTTGATACTAATTATAGTTTCTACCACACAGTAAGTATTCTATAAATAGTTAATAAATGAGATAATAAACAAAATTGTTTGTCCTGCTGGCTTTGAGATGTGTATTTTAAGCTTTTGGTTGGGAAATAAATGACACACCTTTTCCTATGTTCTTTCTACATAGAAAAAGAGGTAGTATTCGTATACTGGTGAAATAGGCTTATTATGGAGTCAGAGTGCCTGGATTCAAATCTCTGCTCTGCTGCTTTTAAATTGTATGATCTTGGGCAAGATACTAACCCCTGTGTAATAATTTCTCAGCTAGAAAAATAAGATAATAATAATAGCTCATATCTAAGATGGCTTATGTATAATCTAATGTGCTTATATCAGTTCCTGAGACATAGTAATCACTAAAGGGACACTGCTTAGCTCATGTAATAAAATATATTGTTAAATCGTGTGTTTGCTTATCTCAATATTCAAGTACTACTTGTTTTTGAGTGAATCCAAATATATAAAATGTAAAATTGTTAGTTTTGTAAATTGAACCGCAGCTTATCTTTCTTAAAATGCATAAAAAAGTAAGCGCCTTGAAAGTTTACATTTCTAAAACATTTTGAAAATTGTCACTAAAGCTTTGTGTTTTTTTAGCAGAAGTAATCTAAGTTTCATCCCTGTGTCAATCGAATAAAGTCGCTTGCTACCACATTTTAGAACAATAATATAAATAAAAATATGGACAGATGAGTAGATAGAATTTTAATGTTTTGGAAACCATAATATCAATTATATATTAATTATAAAAAGTAATATTAATTATAAGATTTTTGTCCAAAAATGGGCAAGGATATAGTTTTCACTGCTGAAATACAATGAAAATATGAAGAATATTAAGAGATTACTTTCAATAAAGTGGGATATTTTTAAACTCTATTTTCTTTAGAAATTATGAACATAGGTTTTATTTAGGCTTATGTCAAAGTAATTTTCTAGGGTAGAAATCTGTCTGCTAGTCATTTTTATTCATGTTATTTATTTGGATTTACCTTTTCGATAAACAAGTATACATTTATTTCATATTTTTTTTCTGTTGATTAAGTGAACAGAAACCAGCAGAATGTGATGATGGTGACAACCCTCTTGAGATTGCATTAATATCATTCTCATTCTGCTGCTCTTAGACAAAGTTGATACAAAGATTTAGAGATTTACATGATACTTCAAACAACTCTAAGAAAAGAAATCTCTCATATTTAAACTAAAAACAATTTTTTAGTTAATGCATATTATATAAATATGTTTGTGTCAAATTGGTAGTATTTAGATATAGACCTACAAAGTTACCTCTTAATTCTCTTATTCCAGGATAAATTACAAAAATTTAAACAAATTTGAGGAAATATGCAATCAATCCTTATATTCTGTAATATTCACATCACAGTGTATTGTTATACTCATTTGAAAACTATGCAATTGTTTTGAGATTTCTAATGGATATTATAATACTCAGGTAAAAACCAAATGAGGACAAGATAATAGTATATTCTTGGAAATTTTTTATATAGATTACAAAAAAACTCTTAGAGGCAGAAAAAAGTTGTGCAAGGATTGAATAGTTAAAGTAACTTTCAATTGATATAGAAGTATATTAAAAGTGTAATGGAGAACATAGATTTTCAAACATAGACTTGAACTAGTATCTTTAGTTCTAACTGCCATCAGCAAACTGGTTTTTCCGAGTAATTTAGCCCCTCTATTTTGTTTCTTGATCACTAAATTTAGGATAATGATATTATGAAATTGTTATGAAGATTACATAATCATTTTGATTTAATGTGACATCATTGACTTGTCAAGAGAAATCACTTTCTATTTTATAATTACAAAGATTTATTATAGATGTATTTTCTTTTCACTCATTTATACTAACTTGAAATAGAAAAGATATTCTTACAATATTGAGTAAATTTTTATGATAATTAGCTAATAATTACTAAATTGCCGTGTAACAGGGGTGGTACTAAACATTTTGTGACTAGGCATGGACAGATCAAAATAGATGCCAAGTGTAAACTGCCAGTAAGTAAAACTATTACAGACCAAGTGAGTATCAGCCCAACAAAAAGATAAATGCATAGAAAAAGAAAAAAACATCATATATACAAAATGAGTATAAGCATGTCAATAGTTTCTATTGCCGATGTGCCCTGTGACACTATGATTTCCTTTGTGTTTGTTTTTTGTTTTATTTTATTTTTCTTTAGGGCCATGTGTGGATTTTCTGTTAGTCTAATATTGTGCAGTAGAAGGATTTTGCCTCAAATGATAACTGCAAGTTGTGACATGAAAGCAAAAGAAAATATAATTTATTTTTATTTTTTACTAATGAACTAGTTGCATACTCTCTAATGCATATTAAAGACATTTCTTCTTTACTATGCTGCAGTCATTGTTATGGGGTTTCTTGCAAATTCCACAATCTTTCTCCAATTAAAAAAATATTACTCAAAGCCCATAGTATACACTAGGGTTCAGTCTTGGTGTTGTACATTTCATGAGTTTTAACAAATGTGTAATGATATGTATCCACCATTACAGTATCATACAATCCTCTATGCTACGCTTATTCACAATTCCTTCCTCTTTGTCCCCAGTCAATCATTGATATTTTACTCTCTCCCTTTGTTTTCTTTTCCCAGACTGTTATATAATTGGAATCACATAGTATGTAGCCTTTTCAGTTGGATTTCTTTCACTTAGTAATATGCATTTAAGATTTCACCATGTCTTTTCATGTATTGATTATATTTATTTTTAGTGCATCTTGGTTGCTTCCAAATTTTGACATTTGTGAATAAAACTAATATAAACATTCAAAACTTATGCGTTCACATAATTTTTAAACTTCCATAGGTAAATATCAAAATGCACAATTATTGGAGCACAAGGTAAGTTTAATTTTGTAAGAAATTTCCAAACTGCCTTCCAAATTAGCTGTACTGTTTTGCTGGAAAAGTTTTTAATTTTAATGAAGTCCAGCTTATCAATTCTTTTCAATGGATTGCATTTTTGGTGATATATCTACAAAGTCATTGCTCTATTCAATTCCAATAATTTAACTGTCTATTCTTTTGCCAATACCACAGTCTTGATTACTATAGCTTTATACTAAGTCTTAAAGTTTGGTAATGTAAGGTCTCTGTCTTTGTTCTTCTCCTTTAATATTGTACTGGATTTTTTTTTTTAATTTAAGAAAATATAGACAATATTATTTTGCAAGTTTTATTGGCAAATTTTTATTAAAGAATCAGATAGTATGTACTATAAGCTTGCAAAGGACACAGTCTCTGTCTCAACTATTCAACTATGCTGTTTCAAATGAAACAACCTTAGATAAAATGTAACTAAATTAGAGTGGCTGTATTATAATAAAACTTGATTTGCAAAAACAGGAGCTGGCCAGATGTGGCCCATGGATCATAGCTTCCTCAAACCCTGATACCAAAGTTCTTGCCATGTAGTATGGATTTAATAAGTGTATGATGAAAAGATAAATAAAATTATATCATGTCATTGGAAACATCTATTAATATTTTAGTTCACGGAAATTATATTTTACTTGTAATTCAGTATTATATATCCTATTTTAAGCAAAGCTTAAACTCCATTAAAAGAATTCTGGTTATAAGAAGCTAATAATGAATGTATATCCTTCAGTGAAAACAGTATTATTGCATATTACTCTGTGAATAATGTATACAATCATTCACATCTTCTGATAATAGTTTGTACAATTCAATAAGGAGTCTATAACACAGAGGGAAAATTAGATAATATTTCCATTAAGTAACCTTAATTTCTATATTTAATAATGATGACTCTGTATAAGTACTTGTAATGAAAAAACACATTTAGCTAAAATATATATTGTATGTACTAGTTTCTAATGGCTCTGAAGTAGACATTCTCACTCAAACACAAGATGCAATGCTGATACTTTTCAGTAAATTTCATTTTATAAATAAGAGGTTCTTATGAAAACTCATTTTATTCCATATTTTTATTTATCATTTTAAAATTTCTGTACAAAGTTACTTAGGAGTACATTTATTTCTGTAAAGTACAACATATTTTTTTAGTCAATTGTGGTATTAATTTTCACATTTCATGCTAGGCTGTTAAAATTCCTTATTCTAATCAGAATATGCAAACCTTTGTTATTATTCTCTATTAACATCCCATAAACAAATCACATGGGAAAAAATGTTCTTTAACACATTGAGAGTGTAATCTGAAACAGAGATTTTGTTCTTGTGGCATCTAAGAGGCATATTAGCATAAAAAATTAGAAATAGGAAATTATCTAGAATATCTTATTTTTAGTTTGTTCTTTTTGGATTTTTTGCTCAAAAAAATTATTTTTGTGGAACAAAATTTTATTTATTAACGTGGATATATAGGACAAATACCAGTCTATAACAAAATTATATAGGGGCTTTTCTTTTAACAAAATTAATCTCAAATTATTTCTTTTCAGTTAGAAGTTGGAATTTTTCCTTAGTATACCAAATTTTACTTTATAATTGAAATTTACACTGTAAAACCTTCAAAACTTACACTATTGCATTATCATGAGGCTTGAAGGAGCCTCAAGAGTTCTCTGGAAATTAATACAATATCTACTTTGTGGATTATAAAATTATCATATTTATTGGTATCATTTTTGACTATGAGAAAGTAATACAAATGATTGATGATGAACATTCTCAGGCCACATTCTCTGCAGTAGCCATTGACCAACCAAGCAAATATCTTAATGGATTTTATTAATGTCAACAGGCATTAACTATTTTAAGTAAATTCATCAAATAAGAAGAGCTAATTGATCATGTATAATATCAGCCATTACATGTTCTGAATTTGTTTCCATAGTAGACTCATGGTAAAGAAAGGCTGTATTTATATCCTATATTACTAATGAACGAGGGCCAGAGATGTTAAATAGTAAAAGATACAGACTTAATATAGTCTATGAAACTCTAATTTCCTTATATTTTGTTGTAACGAAATCTTTTTCAAGGATGTACAACCACTAGCTATGACTGCCACAGTATTCACTACTGTAGCACTCTAGTCCAGCTCTCTGGCCCTGACCTTGTATGAGTAGAAGTTTCATAGCTTCCTAGCAATTTAGAGAACGTTTCCTCTTCCACGTGTTGCCCTTTCTTCAAAGTGCATAGTTTAAAAATCGACATCATATTGTTCCCTTCTCTCACAGTATTCCTATCTCCTAACATGTAAGGCTAGAAAGGTTTAAGTTTTCCTTAAGGGCAAGTCCAAATAGCAATTATTGATGCCTCAAAAATGTAACCTTCCCTATGATCTGCATTGAAGCATTTTGTGTAGGTGTAGACTCTAGCTCTTCATAAAAAATAGTAAGACTTTAACTTCAATCCTCAAAATATCACAAAGGTTAATATCAACTACACTTTATTGATGTAAGAACTGAGGTTTGGAGAACTTTGCCAACTTGCTTAAAATTGCATTGCTGATGGGACTGAAAGATGCTATAAAGAGAAAAAGAACAGATATTTAAGGAGAAAGCAGAAAGAATATCTGTGAGAGAGACAGAGTACACAATTGAGAGAGTAGAGGAAAAGACAGGGAGGTACTATATATGACAATTGAGTAATGCTATCAAATAAATATTGGTGCTATTTAATATTAATACTATTAAATACTGAAGAATATAAAGCATTTTCCTTTTATTTAATTTTTTTAAATGGGCAATATGAATTCATTTTTGATTTAGTTAATATAATTTTATCTATTATGTGAAAATGTTCATGATAGTTAAGATTTTGAGCATGTTCTTGAAAATATTCTCCCTATATTGATTTATCATTTTCGGTCATTTCTATGCTTCTATATTATCACAGTCCAGTAGAACTTTCTGTTTTGTCTAATACAGTAGCTAGTAGCCAAATGTGACTTTTGGTTGAAATTTGGCTGTTGAGACAGAAAAAAATAACTTTTTAATTTAATTTAATTTTAATTAATTTAAATTAAAACTTTCTGAATTGTATTCTGATAAAAAAAAACACACTAGTAGTCTCTTACCTATTCTATACTACCTTAAAAATTTAAATATTATTTATTTATTTATCTCTTTATTTATTATTTATTTATTTATTTATTTATTTAATTTTTTTTTAGGCGAGGCAACCCTTGGTTGACCTCACAGATTGCAAAGACCTTGTCAGCTTACGATCCCTTATTTTTTTATTTTTTATGCCTACAGCACCTGGTCTTCCTAGGTGGTCTCCCATCCAAGTACTAACCAGGCCCGAACCTGTTTAGTTTCCAAGGTCAGAGGGGATCAGGCTTGTTCAGAGTGGCATAGCCGTAGGCACTATTTCTTTCTTATCACTCTTTGCTTTACGGGTGTGTGTGTGTGTGTGTGTGTGTGTGTGAGAGAGAGAGAGAGAGAGAGAGAATATGTGTGATTTGGGGTCTTACTGAAAGTGTAAGAGGTTTACTGGGAGTAACATATATTAAAGAGGAGAGAACAGGCAGAAAAATCCTACAGGTTGTGATGCAGTTTAGATGAGTGTAATAGGAAAGAGAGAATGTGTAGAAAGGACTTCAGATCTCAGTAAAGCTCTGAGAAAGTCCGAGCCTACTCAATGGGAGAATTCAAGAGCAAAGATGACCTACTAGGTGAGTCCAGTTTGAGGCAGAAATTATTGGATTCTAGAACTCCCACCATGATCAACTGCTTGGGAGTCACCTGGGGAGAAAGTGGACTTAGCTCTTGTGCTACAGTGGATCCTGAAGGCAGTTGGAGGCTGTCCGATCATTGCCTTCTTTACTGTAAGTTCTCTCTTAAGGAGGATCTGAGCAGCATCTCTCCATGCTACCAGTCACCATTTTGCTCTGCAAATTCTATTCTATGTACATGTTTGGAGTGCAGCTCTTCCAAGGTTCATCTAGATTTCTCTTCCTAAAGTCAAACTTAGATAACAGAGATTAATGGAAAAAGCTATAGGCTTTATCCTTCGGTTGGCATTTGTGGCCACCACTGGTACTGATCCTTTTACTCCTCCACCATTTGTTCTAAATTCACATCACCCTCAACTATTACCTTGGCAGGTCTTGGTGGTTTCTGGCAATGTGACCTAAACCCTCATGCCTAAGAAGTCTGAGCTGCTAGTAACCAAGACCTTCTTGGCTAGGAGTGTTACACTTGTCCATTCACAATCAAAATTTGACACTTGACTATCAAGAAAGCTCTAGTTGATTCCCAGAGTCTGACACATTTTTCTCTTTGTCCTTATTGTAAAATGGCAGCTCTAATTGCCCTGCTGATTAGAGTCTATCACACCTGCCACAATAGTGACACTTTTTCTTACATACTGGTTTCTTGACACAGGAGTACAAAGTGCACAGTAGAAAGTATAGGGAGCTCAAGGGATCTGGGGGCTGATCAGTGAAATGCATGTGACCACAAGAGGCAGTAACATACAAGAAGCTTTACTGAGCAGTGTTTGGACAGGGTTGCATGAGAAGAAAAGCCTCTCACAGTATGAAAACATCCAGAGACTTACAGCAAGGGAACCACCATCAAGAAGGAGAAGAGGGCAAGGGAACTCCCAGGGGACAGGGGAATTGAAGAGAGGGCTTTCATGCCTCCCTTATGTCACAGCATCAAGTGGGGAGTCTCTGTGTCAGAGAGCTGCAAGGGGCAGCAGCGGCTTAGTCTTACAGCCCCAATGCCCTGTCTTATCAATGACCAGCAGATGCTGGGTGTAGTTTAGTGGGACAAGCAAAGCAGGCAAGCTCTAAATGAGTGAAAATTATAGTTTGAGTTATTTTTTTAAATTATGTACAAATATAAGTTTGGCGCTGGTGGTATTTGAGCTAATGGGTCTCAACCGGCTGTGAAGAAATAACAGCCTAAGGGCTGCTATACAGGATCCATTATTGGCTCATTTATATAACAGACAGCTGTGACTTAGTATTAAATTGGACTCTTGCTGTGTCCCTTGACAAGGGCACACAGCCCCTCTGTGACCTCAGTCTCTAACCCTGGAATACCCGCAGTTGTGGTGACAGGAAGCAAAAAGATTCCAGTGAGTCTTTGAGGATAAGACGGACCACTCTTGTTTTAATCTCTCTGTTCTCATATATTCTGATTGGAAGTACTATTCCATACAGATGTTTCTTATTTTGTGAGCATACTACCTCCTAGTGGAAGACATCCTGTCCCCACAGAGTACTGCCTCCATGTAGGTGCCTCATCGGCTCTTCAGTAGACCATCTAGCACCCTGTCAGGCCACCTGCTTCTGGAAAGTATATCATCCATCCTCTTTGCTGTGAAATGTGTCTGCCGGTTAAATGCTGTATTGTGTGGAATTCCATGTCATTGAGTCGGACATTCTGTAAAACCTGGGTAGTGGTGCTGGCTGAGGTTTTACATGAAGGAAAGACAAATTCACTCCTGGAATATTTACATGTTCTTGTCAAAAGGAACCTCAGGCCTATCCAGTATAACTGACTTGGGATCATGTGGCTAAACTGGCCTCCCTGAGGAATAGTGCCAAACTAGGAGCCTGGCATTAGTTTCTTTTGCTGGTATATTTCTCACATAGCTATT
>NW_011888808.1:6588275-6602749 GCF_000151845.1 Pteropus vampyrus | reverse complement strand
CTATATTGTGATTCTCTTATTGAGTTTTGCCATAAAATTCACATTGTGATATGTCCCATTACTGACAGGGGATCTGCCAGATTGTATGTCCCAAAGAGCAAGGTCGCTTGAGTCACAGCCTGAACTTAGTCTCTTGATTTTAACCCAATCTTTTCATGTTACCTGGATTGTGGATCAGAGCAGTATTCTTGGGCATGGAATGTATTGCCTTTAAAAACCAAGAGGCCTACCAACCATTGGGCTTCCCTGTTTGTATTAGAGAATGTACAATGAAACAATTTTTCTTTTACTTTGAAGGAAATGTCTTAACATGCCCTCCAAAACTTTATAGAAGTGGTAGGTTTGTAAAACTTTGTCAGATTTATATCTCACCTCTGCAGCACATGCTTTTCATCAATGCCTTTAGCAGTCTAGACACCTCTTGCTCATCCTGCTTTATAAGTCTAATGTTACTGATGCAATTGAGTAATGTGATATTTTCTGGGATTTCCAGACAATCCAGATCATTTTGGACTGAAAGCAGTAGAGTTATCTAGCCATGGAACAAAACAGAAAAAGAATATTGTTAACTATTACATGTGAACGCAAACTAGTTTTGATCCTTTTTATTGGTTGAGATAGTCAAAATAAAGTTTGACAAATTAATAGCCACTCACCATGTACTTAAATCTCTTTTAATCTGTATTAGTAATGATATCACATCTAGTACAGAGTCGTGATCAAGACTACTAATTGGTTTATTTTACTCTAACCTACAGCCATTCTCCAGAATTCATCTGGTTACCATAGTTGGCACTAATCTCTGCCATTTGGGAGCAGGGCCTGAGTCTTTGACTGAAATTCCCTTTATAGAATGTAGTACATTGGGTATGCACAAAGTCTGATATGGAAAGGGCATCTCCCCTATGAGACTTTCTAGGTAAAGACTTAGTAACTGCCTATAGTCAAACTGAAAGATCATATAAAGAAGTATGATCTAGAGCTGGACTCCTTAAATTCCGTTGACTGTCCGTCCAATGTTGGCCTGGTAACTACAGCCCTCCGATTTTTGGCAGTATATATCTGGCCTAACTTGCTTCAGGGATCAAAAATTCCCACTGCTATTAATGAGCCAAGTGACTACATCTCCCACCCTTAACCCTAGCTAGCAGAAGAGAGCCAACATGGAACTTCTTAGTGAGGCTGGTATCCTCCCACCAGCGGAGTTCTAATGGCCTTATTAAATATGTCCTCTTAGCCTTCCCATGGAGTAAAATCCTCTGGTGTTTCTTCTGACTCTACACATAAATATCCATGCCTGAATGCCTGTCTCCCTGGGACATTTTCTGAGATGACAAGTCAATGATTTCAACTTTTCATTATGGGCCATTATTTTCTTCAGACTTTTAAGAGCCTCCCTTATTTTCTGGTGTCCTTGCTATGGAGTTAACTCATCTATTCCAAAAGAATGTTCCCAAATCAATGAAGTCTTATTCATTTTTTTGTACTAAATTCATTGATCAAGCATTCTCAAAATCCAATCCCACTGGTGCTACCCAGGTCCTTGCTGGAACTTGCTAGCTACTTTGGTGTGTAACCTCTTTCTTTTCTTATTAGTCTCAGGATATCTCCAGTTTTCATACACTTTGATTTAATGATAGTTAATGGCCTGGAAGCCAGGAGAGGAGGTAAGAGCAGTCCTGCCTTGTGTGAAAGTTCTCCCTCAGCAGTGTATGTCCATGTAGGAGAAGCATTAGCTGTTATTAGCAGAAAATGAACTTCCTCTTCAGATTCTGACGGTCCAGAAGAATCATCAGAGCCACCAGTCTATCGATCCATCCAGATGGTTCTATTTCATGTTTAAAAGTCCCAGGTGTTCTCTATGAAGGCCCTGACCTTAGGATAACAAGCTTGTCTTGGCTCACAATTCAATCTTTGAAAGTCTGAAGCTATAACTTTCAAAGTCTGAGTATGCCATCAGTGGTATCTGTTCTTCTGTTATAAGAAATAAGGGCATATGATAAGAGATAATCTACAAAACTTTCTCTCTCTCTTACAAAAATCCTTTTTACTGTTTGATAGCCACCCTCAATTTTTATTGTCCTCCTGGAAGTGTCAGTGCACCTTAGTGAGTACCCAACAACTCCAATATTTTTATAAGTGTCTCCCCCATATTTTACGAGTACATGAATCTTCATAGAGACAAAGAGTCTCTTTCATTGGGGCATTTTCCCAAATCACAACTAGAATAATTATTAACTTTCAAGTTACCAGCTTGTGCCAGTGACTATTTATATTTCATATACCTCAAGAGCCAGTTGGCAGGTGATTCAGGCCCCAGTCCACATCGTATTGACTGTTTTCTAAGAGCATTTCTGACATGACTACTGTATCAGTTTGTGTCCTCCAGGAACCACAGTCCAAGATAAGGTTAGAAGTGCAAGTGCTTTATTGTGAGTTAAGCTTGTGTCCAGATAAAGCAGAAAGAGTGAGTGCAGACAGAAACACCTTTAGATTGTGATACTGGTCTAATACCTATGAAAAGGGAAGAAGAATGAAGAATGCTTATTTAGGAAGAGACACATCATGTGGTACAGCTCTGACAAAACTTCAGCTATCCCAAAGGGGAACCCTAGAGCAAATATTGCCCATTATTGGGAGAATGATATTGGGCAGTAACTGCTGGCTGTCAGTAGCTACTACAATTAGTCATATTTTTGGAGCTGTCTGGAGAGAGCATAGTCATGGCTCAAATGTTGCAATTGATCACAGTGGGAAATAAAGCTAGAGGATATCACTTAATTGCATTCCTCATATATAAGGAATAAGATTCCTTATTAGAATCAATAAGATTCCTTTTTGAAAGGAGATCTGAATGTGACATCTCTATACCTGTCATATGTTATATATAGGGAAATTTTTTTATTGTATTGTCAAACACCTTGTAGCTTATAATTATTCATTTATTTATTGATCTAGCAAATATCTTTGAATACCTACTTTGTGCCTGGCATAGAATTTGAATGATAAGTAAAAGGCCCTTCTATAATAGAGTCATTATAGATTGTGAAAATAATTAGAAAGACAATACAGAAGGTACTAGTTAAAGAGTTAAAGGAGTCATCTATTTTTCTCCTGCAGGGAAGCTGGCAGCAGGGGTTCCTAGGGATCCTACCTAGTGCTGGAGGTAACAGGCTTCTACTTACTTCAGCACCCAGACAAGTGTTAGTGAGGAGACAGAGGCCTAGAGGCAATGGAGCCCTACTTCCTCACACGCAGACAATTATGATCATGAACTGGGAGCCATGTGAAAAGAAGACTAGCCTGGGACTTTGTCAGGACCCCGCCCTGGGTTTCTTCTAGAATACTCCCTAATCAGCCAACTGGTCTCAAGGGGAATACAAGGCTTTCTCCTGGCTTCTTTGCATATTTCCAGTGTCTTTGATTTGGAAATGCTACCAGCATGATGACTACATTTTCAGTGGTGGAAATTATTGATATATCTCAGAAGCAAGGAATCACAAGTATATCAACTTTCCAGTTGTGATGTATGACTCTCACAATAAGCCATACCATTATTTATAATATTCTATTGAGATTTTTTTTTTTATAGAAACAGGACAGAGATTACTAACATTTCTTGGAATTAAAAAAAAAAAAAAGTAAAGAAAAAGTAATTCAACTAATTGCCCATTTGTTAGCCCAGCATTGAAAGGCATCAGCCTTAAAGAATAACTGGTAGTCAAAAAGCATTGCCCAGGTCCAAGGAGAAAAATAATCAACTCCACTGCTCGATGGGCAAGTAGCAAGTTTTCCAAGAATATGCAGGACTTTTCCATTGCATGGCTTTCCATTTGTTTTGAGAACAATAAGTGCTCTTCTTTCCCATGTCATCTGCATGACATATCTGTAGAGCAAATATGAGAAATTAACCAGAATTAGCCGCCCAGTTGAATGTCTATCTTCTAAACTTGACCTCTGATGTGAGGGTGCTTCAGGATCCTGGACTCACCTCTTTTCTTCTCATGATTCTATCCAGTTAATATTAATATACGGATAACTTCCAGACTATCTTTAACTATGCTGTATCTCCAGGACTCCTGACTCTAGTTGCTTACTTGACATCTTCACTTAGATGTTCAGTAGACATGTAATGCTTAGCATGACCAATATAGAACTCTTGAGTAACTGCTATGTACATACCCTAACTGCCCCTTACATACCTCTTTCTTCTCATTTTGGAAAATGACATCAACATCCAGCTATTCCTCAAGCCCCAAATCTGACATTTACCCTTGATTCTTCTCTTTTATTTAACCCACGAAAGCCATTTATCTACAAACACCATTGATTCTACTCTAACAAATACTTTGAATCTGTCTACTTCTCTACATTTCTGTGATTTTTACCTTAGACAAAGACATTATAATATTTCTTCTGGGCTACTGCAATAACTTCTTACCCGTTATCCAGGCTTCTATTCATGCACATAGCGACCACACTAAACTTTTAGGAGCATAAATCAGATAATGCCACTGTTTAAAAGCTTCTAAAAGTCTCTATCACTTATAGAACCATACAGGTGCTAGTCCTTGCCTACCAATCCTTCCATTGGTTCCTCGCAACACCAAGCTCATTCTCTCCCTAGAGTTTTTGAATTAGCTCTTCCTCTGCTTAGATGAGCTTTTCTCTCATTCAGACATGGCACATCCTTCCTTATATTCTTGTTATCTAAAAAGTAACCTCCTCAGAAAATCCTTCCTTGAGTGCTTACCTGGAGTCTCTATTCAGTCTTAAAAAATAAAAAAAGAAAGAAAGAAAGAAAGAAAGAAAGAAAGAAAGAAAGAAAGAAAGAAAGAAAGAAAGAAAGAAAGAAAAAGAAAGAAAGAAAGAAAGAAAGAAAGAAAGAAAGAAAGAAAGAAAGAAAGAAAGAAAGAAAGAAAGTGTCAAAGGTGAAAGCATAAATCTGTTTATTAGAACAAAGAACTGCACTTCGGAACATAAGGTCTTATGGTGAAACATATGCAACTCCAGAAACAAACAAAAAAAATGCTCTTTTATAAATTTGGGAGGAGCTGTTGTAAACAGAGTTCATTGGAGGAAACTGAAAGTTCGAAGTATAGCGACTTTTCATTGGCTGAGTTATGGTGGTCTCTCATTGGTTGAGCTATTACTGGGCAAGGAGAAATCTTTTCTTCTTCTAGCTTAGGTTGTAAAATAATATCACTTCCTGTTGGAGATGCAAGGTAACTTCTTTCTCTTGGGTCAGTAATGTGTACTGAGTGACACATGCATGGGAATTCTCTCTTCTAGCCTCCTGACTTCATTTTAAATGAGGTTTCTGTTTATTAATTTTAATACCAACAAGTTATTTTATTCAGATAAATTATTTAATTTGACTCGTTTTATTAAGTGATTAATTTGTTGTTTAGTTAATGACTTCAGTGGTGGCAATGGGAGCTGAAATAGAGCCATCAGTTCTGAAGATGGAGTAGTAGTTCAAAAAGAGATGGAAAAAACTATAGACAGTGTTAGGGGCTCAACTGATATATGCAAAATTATTTGACTTGCTAATTTGAACATCTTCAGGTCATATACATAGAGGAAACTATAAAGACATCTAAATCAGCAAGAAGAGAATAGCACCATATACTTCACCTTAATGGATATTAACATATCCATTAACAAAAGAAAAATAATGGCTTACTGAATATTCAGACCAGCAAGTCAGTCAAAGTAGCACAGGTCTACTGGCCTATTAATACATAAATTTCAAACATATACAGCTAATTCCTTTGTATCAAATCATAATTACCTCTGATTATCACCGTTTGCACAAAGCCTATGGTGTTACCTTTGTTTTCCCCTGATTTGTTTAGGAGAATGTGATCTTGAGGACGAGGGAGGTCTTATTTATTTTTGTATCTACAATTTTAGCTCCAGTTCTCAGCATAAAATATATATGTTAATTTTTGTCTGCATAAGAAATAAAACACTGATTTAATAGAATGGAAAACTTTAGTTATGCTTCTTGAATATATTTGTTTGCCTAGTGATGCACATTATTTAAGTAATATATAGAGAGCTATCACTAAGTATTGAAAATTAGATTCATACAAGTAGGAGAGTACAGAATCTGAAACTCAAACTTGTTCATTGATTCTTGACAGGCTGTGAAGTTAGTTAAGTAAGGTGAGGATAACTTAAGTAACTAAGATGAGGACAAAGGTATGAGTATTAATTGAAAATGAGGGGAAAGGGATAGTTATCAAAGACATTGTACACCAATATAAAGGCACAGACCAGAAAATGAAACATCAGGGTAAATCCAAGAAATGTCTTAGAATACAGACAGAGTACAAGGATAGATGTTTCTAAAGTCCAGTCGTAAAAGTCAACATTCGGTCAAGAAAACAGAAGTGACTAAATGGATCCCAGTTATGAATATGTTACATAAGAACAAAGTCTTTTAACACTGTTATAAACACTAAGAAAGCTAAGGTCAGAAACGCTTTCATCAAAGTTCAGAAAAATTGTTATTGTACAGCAAGAAAACCATCAAATGATATTTTCACCTGAAGCTCCAAAGTGGGTGCTTCTCAAGAGCTGCCATGAAAGTCTCTGTGAATCTAGTCTACCCTTGTTTATAGCTGCAAATGCCTTCCCTTCTGCTTTCCAAATCTTGTGAGAATATTTCTCATTGTCCAACTGTAATCTGGAATCACACAGGGAAGGGGATTTGGGAAATGTAGTTCCTGGCATTTAGTAGGAGGTACAGAGATCAAATATCATAAACAGAAGTGTAGTGATATCAAATTAAAAACAGATATGCTACAAACCAACCCTTCATTCATCCAACTTCCACACATACCCCTTTTGACCATACTTAATTTCAGAATAAAGTAAAAGAATTATTATTCATCCAAACTTGATGCAATAATTCCTTGTGTAACCAAAAATGTACTTGCATTTTCCCTAAAAATGGAGACACCAAGTTCCACATGTAATTTTATGTATCTCTGAGTGGTGATCATATATTTGGTAGCTCCGTCACAATCATTCTTAGACATACTATAACTTAAATATTGAATTCTACAATTAAAAATAAGTAATTACCTTATATTAATTCAAGGTGACCATGTAAAAGGATCATTGGTTTAAATTTACAAGTAACAAAATGAGGAAGAAAACATGCTTAACTACCACTGTCTTCATTTTTTGCAACTGGCTATGTGGCTGGAATTTGTATTTATAAATTTGTTATACCATTGTACATTATTTGTTTTCTTTCCCTTTGTTTGGCACCTCAGTTGGCTGTGATTTCCTACCTGGAGTTGTATCTAAAACTTTGTTTTTGAAGGGACTTTACTATTAACAACCCTGCCTATACTGAATGACTAAATTTCCATTACATTTTATCTATGTGTATGACATGATAAGAGAGAGCCTAGCGAGCCTACTGGATTCCAGACATGTCTCTTTTTTTTCTCATTGTACAGTAACAATTCTTCTTCCCCCTGATAATCATTATTAACCCACTCAGTATAAGGCCATTCTATCAGGTGAACTGATTTGTGGCAAATGTTATGCAGAATAATTGTAAATTCTCTGAGCTTAACTCACTGTATTGCTTGAGAACAAAATATTATGTAAATATATTGATGGTGCTTTTGACATAAGTATTGTGAATCAGAAATGCAAATCCATATCCAGAAAGAGTATCTATTCTAGTCAGGACAAACTGATGCCCTTTCTCTGATGAAAGGGTTTTATGTAATCATTATGTCACTACATGACTGGATGGTCCTGTTGGAAAGTATCATAATATGGGGAATCAGTGTTAGTCTCTGCTATTAACAAGTAGAGACTAAGCAGTGGCCAGATATTCTTGGGTAAAGCTTGAAATTACTATATAGACTTTTTTTTTTCTGAGCCCCATTGAAAATTTAGCAGCCTTATAGATTATTGGTTATTGAGACCTAATAACACACCCATATAATATATAAAATGTATGCAAAATACATAGAACCTCCTAAATATAAGTCTTTTTTGGTGGTAGGAAATGCCAGTTGTGGCATATTCTTAACATATAGGGGATAGATATCTCAACGTATCCCAGTCCATGGAAACATAGAAAAGATACTGAGCTAATAAATTTCTAATTTGTGGGTCATAGTTCTCATTTCTTTTACATACTTACTTCTAAACAAGGCATATGAGGTATTCGCTAATTCTCAGTTACCAGGTCTAGCCAACACTGCCACATCTTTATTGAACACCTGTCCAACTTTTGAAGGCTAGCCTGAAGCCTCTCTTTGAGAACACTTTGTTACACATTGAACAGACTAAAAATACTATGGCGCTGGTCTCCATTTCTCAGGAGCAGATCTTAATCAAAAGCTAAAAGGCTGAAGGGTATATAACACTACAGCTTACTTAACCTTTGAGTGTAATAACACCAAAACAATGCATTGTCTTCTGTCTCTTGGACTTCCGTTGTGGGAACAGGATCCAAGTACTCATGGTGGTAACTTGAATAACAATATATTTTCAGTATAAAGTGATAAAGAATAAATATCCCTAGATTTAATAGGGTTCTTTCTATAAGTCAAAAATCTGAAAAAAATATTTTATTTTAAACTAAATTGGCTTAAAATCTTGATAGCATCTACCATAGAACAATTAATTAGTTTACTAATTATAAGCAGTAAACCAAGGAGATAGATAAATAAATAATATCTATAGATATAATAGGGTTCTATAAGTCGAAAATCTGAAAAAAATATTTTATTTTAAACTAAATTGGCTTAAAATCTTGATAACATCTACCATAGAACAATTAGTTAGTTTACTAATTATAAGCAATAAACCAAAGGGATAGATAAATAAATGTTAAATAAATAAATCATAAGTTATTTCAAAACAAAACAAAAAATTAAATACGATCTACTCATTTTCTGTTAAAATGCTATGGGTAATTAAGGCTTAGTCAGATTTTTGCTCTCCTATTAGCTATAGCTAATTAAAAGCAGTCTTTTGAATTTAGTAACTGCATCCTGAAATGCTTAAAATTATGTTCAGTGATATGTGTCAAATTTTAAGGCCTGATATTTTAGCCTTTCTGATTTAAATTTGCTTATACAGACATAGAGGGAGTTTGCATCCTACTTTTAGGAGGCAGAAGAGAATTCCTCAGAAAGTTTGCACACACACAAATGATAACTTCTAGTACAGCAATGGTGTTAGATGCCAATTCAGTAATGCATGATGGGAATGTAAATTCTTATAAACTTTTAAGACAACATCTGGCAGTATAAATTAACATTAAACATGTGTAGTACCTTTGACATATCAAATCATATTTTAGGATTCTAACAGAATTGAAAACACTATTCATATACCTTATAAAGATTATTGGAAGAATATGAAAAATAAATTAAACATCTATCAGTGGGGAATACTTGACCTTTTCTATATACATTCAATGAAATTAAAATATTATACATCCATATCTAGCCATAACTAAGTATGAAAAGTATAAAAACTTGTTGGAAAGTGAAATGCATGAGAAAAGAGGGAAGGGAGGAAAGGAGTAGGGAGGGGAGGAGAGGGAAGGGAAGAGAGGAGAGAGAAAGTTGAAAAAATATCAAAGAAAAAAATTATAGCTACCAAAGCTACCAAACTAGCTACTTCAGGGGCCAAGATAAGAGGCTGCCAGAAGACTCTTTTAAAAAATCAGTAACATAATCTATGGCCATGCTACCCTGAACAAGCCCAATCCCGTCTGATCTTGGAAGCTAAGCAGGGTCTGGCCTGGTTAGTACTTGGATGGGAGACCACCTAGGAAGACCAGGTGCTGTAGGAGTAAAATAAATAAATAAATAAATAAATAAATAAATAAATAAATCAGAGATTGTAAGCTGACAAGGCCTTTGCGATCTGTAAGGTCAACCAAGGGTTGCCTCGCCTAAAAAAAAAAAAAAAATCAATAACATAAATCATACTTAAAATCTAAAACTACAGAAAAACAAGATAGTAAATAAAACATTCACATCGATTTCTTAATGAAGAGACTCTTAACTTTCACTTAAATATAGAATATGATTAAGGGAAGCATATGTGCTTTTTTATCTTCCCCTCTTAAATAAACAACTATGAACACAGTCAACATTTAGCATGTTCAACCTTTGAAAGTTCATCAATCATTGATTCAATTTTATTGGCTTTTTTACTGTCCATATGGAATATATTATTCACTTTAACAATTAATATAGACATTTTTGGTGATATTTTTCTCCTAAATTCCCTAGGTAGATAGCAATGACTTTGTTCAAATAAACGACAACAACAACAACGAAACAAAACAAAACAAAAAAACAAAGGCCTTTGTGAACTTAAAACTTTTTGTGAAATAATTCTATAAAATATATCTTAATCATGAAATACAAAATCAACTTTTTTTTTCTTCAGTACTTAAATGGTTACCAGGTCATCCAATATCACTGTTTAAAAAGACCATGCAGAAGTTAGGGATTTCAATAAATACAGAAGTTCATACTCAAAACTAACCTCACATTTTAATTCCACTTTGAGAAGTAACTTGATCAAGAATAAGAAACATTTCCTAGATTCTTTTTATTCATTTTTAATTTATAGCATTATAAAGTTAAATTTCACATATTAAAAGCATTTGTGACAGATAAAAACACTTTCCAACTGAATTTCAATAGTCATTACAATGTTAACTTTATAATAATATAATTGCTGATGGTTTCTTAGTATTTTGATGTTTATTATTCATTGCTGCTACAAGGAAACTCAAACTGAAAACGTTCTCTATTTTTTTGAGGAGTAACTGACTCTGTTCAATGCTTGATTTATTTTATAACTATTTTAAGACACCGGAAAGGCAATGTTTCAGACATAAATTGATCTGATTCAATGGTTAGACATAATTTTGAAAGTAAATAATTTAATGCAATGCAGAAGGAAAATGTTGTCATATTTATTTGAGGCCAAGAGTACTCGCAGGTAAATAGATGTGCAGATACTTCTCTTTGGTATTGTGCTATTTCAGAGACTGAGCAGAGCTAATATAACCCTATCTTTTCATGTCCACTAATTTTCATTGAATTTTCATTCATAATTTTTCTGCATCCTTCTAGAAGCTGCTCCTGTGAGATTTCTATGTAGACTGTGGCCTTTCAGTAAAGTAAAAAAAAGCAAAATATAAAATTTTATTTTTCTAGTCATACCAGTAGTTTATTATACAATCTAATTCTGTGATATTTTGTACCTTAGTACAAAGGTTGGTATATCTAAGGAATTGGAAAAATTATTTTATTTGCACATTAAAACTAAACCGCCAACATAGATACAAAGATATCATGGTTAGTTTCTATTTGCCAATAATGTGTCCCAAACTAGAAATTACTTCAAGTGAAGAAGAAGAAACAAGAGAGAGAGAGACAGAGACAGAGAGACAGAGACAGAAAGAGGGACAGAGACAGAGAAACAGCGTGAGAGACAGAGAATATGACACTTTTACACAAAGAAATTTGAAACTGTGTCAATTACTTGAAAAATCAGTTTAATAGTAAGCCTAGTCTCAGTGTGTTTGATAGGCTGAGCTTAGAGAATCATTTGTAAAATGCATCTGTATCTTTGGTTTAATAAGTAGTATTATATAATGTCAGGAGAAGTCTCAGGGTGCTGAAATCAGAAACGGTTTAACTTACTGTGTGATTGATAAAAACTGTTTGAAATAGAACACTTAATTTTATTGTTAAATGCAACATCAGTGAGGAGCCTTATTACACTTTCGCAGCAGAACAATAGGAGATATATAATTCTGCCTAAATTTGCCTCATTGTATAGTTCATGATTAAATGCATTGTTACAAGTGCCTTTTCTACTTTTATATTGGTGATTAACAAAAGAACGATTCCACCTAGATGACATAAATTGCTATTCAAGTGGAATAATTACTTTATTTCTATATATGTGTGTGTGTGTGTGTGTGTGTGTGTGTGTGTGTGTGTGTATATATATATATATATATATATATATCATCCACACTTAACTTTTGGAGAAAATTTTGATTAAAATTATATATACACATCTATAAAGATTTATGAGACATTTGTTTGGTTATATATTTTATAGTTTAAAAATTTTTAGTGGTAACAGATCAATTAGACACTTGCTTACTACATTAAATTATACAAACGGGTTCTATGAAATTCTGAATATATTATTTACTTTGTCAGTGTCATGTTTTTTTCTTGAGGTTATGAGTTCTATTTTAAGAAATTAGTAGCATATATTCTCTAAAATGTTATATATATGTTATGTGTCTCTGTGTGAGTGAATTATGATTTTTAACACTTTGATGATTCTATTCATCAGGATTATAATATATAATTAAAATATTTCTGTCATTTCTTATTGTCTTAATATGGCTCTGCATAATTTGAAATCATAATAATTTTGCTAAAAGTTCTGTTCATATGGAGAATTACATAGTCAGTTTTGGTTAGTGGAAATAATATGGATTCTAGAGTCTTAGAAAAACAGGATCCCAGTATCGGATTCATAGCTACCTATTTTGGGAACTTTCTCTATCTCAATTTTTGTTGTTGGCTGTTTGTTTTTTTCCTTTTTTAATCTTACATTGAAGCTTGGTTAGGATAATAAAATGTTTTATCGAAGGCACTAAATATATCATATCAATATTGCTTGTTAAACCAAATGCATTATTATATTTTTTATTCACAAGGTCATTTATTTTTTACCCAACAAGTATTAATTACTCCTGCCACTATATTATCTATAAGACTGGGAGAAACAGGAATAAATAATAGAAGAAAGATGTTCTGCTTGAGAACAATGTAGTCTAGTATGTAATATATTAAACATAAAAATGATAATATAGAATTATGCTCAATAATTTGTTGGAAGGTCTTAATTCTGCTTAAGCAGGTAGGAGAGAGTTAAAGAGGATGATATTTGAGCAATGTCTTAAAGCTGAGTATGGTTCTTCAAGTAGATTGAATTTGAATGTAAAATGAGCTAGGGAGAGAGATTAAAATGAATTTCCAGAAATTCCACTTTTGAGTACCTAAAGAAAGTAAAAATAATAACTTAGAAAAATATGTGTACCCCCATGTCCTTTACAGCATTATTTACTAAATAGCCAAGATATGGAAAACACTCAAGTTTCCAGCAATGGGTAAATGGATAAAGAAATAAAAAAACTGTGAAATTATATGTATATAATCAGACACACAATGAAATATTATTCAGCCATAAAGGGCATGCAATTTTGCTATTTGTAACAAAATGAATGCACCTTGAGAGCATTACACCAAGTAAAATAAGTCAGATAGAGAAAGATAAATACCTTAAGAATCTCTCTTATAGGTGGAAACTATAAACAAACAAGCAAATAAATAAAACCACCAAGCTTATAGATACAGAAAGCAGATTGGTGGCTACCAGAGACAGGAGTGGCGGATGGAAGAAATGAGTGAACTTTTTTTTTTTTTAGTTTAAATAAGTTTAATTTTAAAAAATTAAAAGAAAAACAAAGAATTTAGGGGCAAAGAAACAAACAAAAAAAAGCAATACTCAGGTAAGAACTAAACTAAAATTAATGAATTAAAATAAAACAATATAAAATAAAATGAACTAGAAACTTTCTAGGCAGATGAATCAACATATGGAGGTAAAAAATAAAGTGATATATTTAGCTACCTGAAAATAAGAACAAATGCTCAGATTCAGGCATGTGTGCAAGGGATGAGATGTTATACCATAATGCAGTCACACGAGCCATCTGTAAAGGGAGGAGGTAGCAGTAGAAGATCTGAGTCACCCCTTCCCTACTTGAGTTTAACTTAACTGAGAGACCGATTTCTCTCTAGGACAATAATCAATTCAGTACTATGATGTTTGAGATAAGGAAGCATAAAATGTGAGCTCCATATTTATCTCAGCTTTTTCCCTGGGTATATTTGCCAAAGGTACACAGGAAAATAAAGTACAAGCAAAAGTGGCTATATTGCTGCATGGATGAAAAAGAGATTGGAAATTAAGGTAGCCAGCGCAACTAGGTTTTAGAGACAGCTTATGAGAAAGGTAGAAACTACATACACAGATAACTAAAAACTCTATAAAAATTCCTTTGTATACTTGGCTATACATATTCAAGGTAAAATGTTGAGATACCTAAGAGAGAACAGATGCCAGGAGACTGAGAGCCACATAGAAATGTCAGAGGTTTGCAGAAGTGAAATCCAATGGTGTATGAACTCAGCCAGAATGGAGATAACTTAGTGAAGAGTCTGGGTATTCAGTTGAGCCTCTTGAAAGGCACTAGAAAGATCTAATAGAAATAAATCTGCCCTACTGGTCCTAAAACCAAGTTTCAACAGGATCAAGGTGATCCATGGAAATTAGACTGTATCACAGAACAGATATTAATACCCTTCAGA
>NW_011888808.1:6582703-6586480 GCF_000151845.1 Pteropus vampyrus | reverse complement strand
TTTTTTTTTTTTAGTTTAAATAAGTTTAATTTTAAAAAATTAAAAGAAAAACAAAGAATTTAGGGGCAAAGAAACAAACAAAAAAAAGCAATACTCAGGTAAGAACTAAACTAAAATTAATGAATTAAAATAAAACAATATAAAATAAAATGAACTAGAAACTTTCTAGGCAGATGAATCAACATATGGAGGTAAAAAATAAAGTGATATATTTAGCTACCTGAAAATAAGAACAAATGCTCAGATTCAGGCATGTGTGCAAGGGATGAGATGTTATACCATAATGCAGTCACACGAGCCATCTGTAAAGGGAGGAGGTAGCAGTAGAAGATCTGAGTCACCCCTTCCCTACTTGAGTTTAACTTAACTGAGAGACCGATTTCTCTCTAGGACAATAATCAATTCAGTACTATGATGTTTGAGATAAGGAAGCATAAAATGTGAGCTCCATATTTATCTCAGCTTTTTCCCTGGGTATATTTGCCAAAGGTACACAGGAAAATAAAGTACAAGCAAAAGTGGCTATATTGCTGCATGGATGAAAAAGAGATTGGAAATTAAGGTAGCCAGCGCAACTAGGTTTTAGAGACAGCTTATGAGAAAGGTAGAAACTACATACACAGATAACTAAAAACTCTATAAAAATTCCTTTGTATACTTGGCTATACATATTCAAGGTAAAATGTTGAGATACCTAAGAGAGAACAGATGCCAGGAGACTGAGAGCCAAATAGAAATGTCAGAGGTTTGCAGAAGTGAAATCCAATGGTGTATGAACTCAGCCAGAATGGAGATAACTTAGTGAAGAGTCTGGGTATTCAGTTGAGCCTCTTGAAAGGCACTAGAAAGATCTAATAGAAATAAATCTGCCCTACTGGTCCTAAAACCAAGTTTCAACAGGATCAAGGTGATCCATGGAAATTAGACTGTATCACAGAACAGATATTAATACCCTTCAGAAGAAGACACCATCATTCACATTTGCAATAAGAGATTCAATGTTCATTGTACATGTAAGAGAGAAAATAGTCGAGTGATATTCAGGAGGTGAAGTTTCAAAAGAAACAGACTTGAAAATAACCCAGATGTTGAAGTAAGCATAAGAATCAAAAATAAATTTATTCGTTAAATAGAGAAATGGATTGACAAAATGGATTTAAAAAAGAGGAGTTAATACCAGGCTAATATTAGTGAACAGAAAATGGGATTAGAAAACTTGCAGACCATTCAAGAGAAAATATCCTACCTAAAACATAGAAAAAAACAATGGAAAAGAGAGAGCTTAGATAAATGGAGTATATAATAAAAATAAGCATGCAATTGAAGTCTTAGAAGCAGAGTGAGAAAATGGAAAAGAGTAATTTTTAAAAGAAATAATAAATAATAATTTTCCAAATATAAAAAAGACAACAAACCACATATTCAAGAAAGTGAATAAATAAACCACAGGAAGAAACAGAGAAAACTACACCTAGAAAAAGCATAACAAAACCTCAGAGAATAAAATATAAAGAGTGAATTTTAAAATCAGCCAGAGAAAAAAAGAAATATTATCTTTCATGATCAATAACAAAAAGAAAACTGACTTTTCAACAAGAATCTTTGTCTCAGCAGAAGACAAAGAAATGTTATCTTTCAAGTGATGAAAGGAAATAGAACAGTTATAAAAGAATTATATATGCAGTAAAATTAGCTTTCAAAAATGAAAGCAAAATTAAAATAGTCTCAGAAAAATAAAAGCTAAGAAATTTGTTTTCAAGTATACCTCCACTATAGGATATGCTATATTTCAAATGGAAACATAAGAAATTCCTTTAAGAAGGAATAAACGATAATAGAATGTAAATATATAATTAAATATAAAATACAATTATTGTTAAAAGTAATATTAAATACGATGTCTTGTGTTTTATAAACATATATAGAATTAAAATATATAACTACAATTGAATAAAAGGTAGCTACAATGAAGTTATTCCATTATAATTATTTTTGCATTGTTTTAGATGCTATAAAAATATTAACTTACTTTCTCTAATAATAAAGACATATGTTGTTTCTCCAATACATTAAGGCTGCATTTTCAATTTTTTAAGGTAACTGGTAGGAGACAGTAATAAAAGGTATAACAAAAAAGCTAATAGAAGAGAGAAAATTAAATAAATGAAATAAAATATCTAATACAAAGGATGACAGGAAAGGAAGAATAAAAGAGGAAATGACAAACAAATCAAAGAACAATGTGATGAATTTGAATCCAACTATATTAGCAATTATATGTGAATGAGCTAAACATTCTAATTAAACACAAAGATTACCAGATAAACTTGAAAAATAGTATTCTCAAACTGTTTTTAAAACATGTACACATTAAATATAGCTATATATCAATCCTGTGACACTCAGAGAGAGTCATGTCCTATTAAAGAAATAGGTACCATGTAAAGCTCAACTCTAACACCAGTGACATTACTGCTATAATTTTTATTACTGTCCTTTTCTTTCCCAAAATCCAACAGAAGCATTCTCCTGTTGCACATTGCAGAGGTTCAATAAATACAATTTGTGTTCCCTCCTTTGCCTTTCTCTGTAACATGAGCAAGAGTCTTTTTCTCTCTGCATGCAAAAGAGTGATTTTTTCTAATCATCTTGCCCTTGCTACATTTTGCACAATTGAGTTAATACTCCATGAGCAAGGTAGTCAGTGTTAGCTCTCAGTGTTAATCTGGAATTCCAAAGTGAAAAACTCAGTTGGACATCTAAGACTTCAGCTTTGAATGAACTGATGCAAAACCAGATATTGGTCTTGGACCAGTGTTAAAATGGAAGAGCAAGCACCAGGTAGGGTGGTATAAGTAGGCCGCTGGGGAAAGAAAAATTCTTAAAGTAGGCCAGAGCCTTGTCCCTGTAGGTGTACTTGTTTGTTTTTGTTGTTGTTTTTATTGTTTTTATCAATTAAGTTTGCCACCTTTTCTTTTTTCTTTTTTTCAAGTTAAATCTATTTGAGTGACATTGGTTAATAAAAGTATATAGGTTTCAAACGTACAATTCAATAATACATCATCTGTATATTGCATTGTGTGTTCACAACCTAAAGTCAAATCTCCTTCTGTCACCATATACTTGACCTCCTTTACCCTTATTTAACCACTTCCACCTTCCCCTCTGGAAACCACTAAACTGTTGTCTCTCTATGACATAATTTCTGTTTGTTTGTCTTGTGGAGAAAAAGGAATCCTCATATACCGCTGGTAGGAATGGAAATTGGTACAGTCACTATGAAAAAAAGTATGGAGTTTCCTCAAAAAACTTCAGAATTGAATTACCATATGACCCAGCAATCCTTCTTTTGGGTATTTACCCTGAAATTTGAAAACATCTATTCATAAAGATATATGCACCCAATGTTCATTGCAGCATTATTCATGGTGGTCAAGACATGGAAACAACCGAAGTGCCTTTTGATAGATGATTAGATAAAGAAATGGTGGTACATATATACAATGGGATATTCCTCAGCCATAAGAGAAGATGATATATTGTCATTTGTAACAACATAGATAGATCTTGAGATTATCATGCTAAGGGAAGTAAGTCAGATAGAAAAAGTTGAGAACCATATGATTTCACTCATATGTGGGATATAAAACTGAAAGCAACAAATGAACAAGACAAATAAACTTCTGTTTTAAAAGACAACATTCCAAATTTGATTCTAGTTACTTAAAACCTAGTTCTCTAGAGCAATGCCATTGACTCATTTGGTCCTCACAAAGA
>NW_011888808.1:6579895-6582653 GCF_000151845.1 Pteropus vampyrus | reverse complement strand
TTAAATCTATTTGAGTGACATTGGTTAATAAAAGTATATAGGTTTCAAACGTACAATTCAATAATACATCATCTGTATATTGCATTGTGTGTTCACAACCTAAAGTCAAATCTCCTTCTGTCACCATATACTTGACCTCCTTTACCCTTATTTAACCACTTCCACCTTCCCCTCTGGAAACCACTAAACTGTTGTCTCTCTATGACATAATTTCTGTTTGTTTGTCTTGTGGAGAAAAAGGAATCCTCATATACCGCTGGTAGGAATGGAAATTGGTACAGTCACTATGAAAAAAAGTATGGAGTTTCCTCAAAAAACTTCAGAATTGAATTACCATATGACTCAGCAATTCTTCTTTTGGGTATTTACCCTGAAATTTGAAAACATCTATTCATAAAGATATATGCACCCAATGTTCATTGCAGCATTATTCATGGTGGTCAAGACATGGAAACAACCGAAGTGCCTTTTGATAGATGATTAGATAAAGAAATGGTGGTACATATATACAATGGGATATTACTCAGCCATAAGAGAAGATGATATATTGTCATTTGTAACAACATAGATAGATCTTGAGATTATCATGCTAAGGGAAGTAAGTCAGATAGAAAAAGTTGAGAACCATATGATTTCACTCATATGTGGGATATAAAACTGAAAGCAACAAATGAACAAGACAAATAAACTTCTGTTTTAAAAGACAACATTCCAAATTTGATTCTAGTTACTTAAAACCTAGTTCTCTAGAGCAATGCCATTGACTCATTTGGTCCTCACAAAGATGATATGATAATTTCCTCCTTTGTTATGTAAAAACTGAGGCTGTGAGACATTGGTTAACCAGCCCAGGTTCATATAACTAGCATGTGGAAAACTTGGAATTATCATCTCAGTTATCAAACCCATTCTCCTGAAAAGTGGACTTTAGAAAGAAAATCAGATAAGTGTGTCCAGAACATGTAATCTGATATCCTCATGTATACTGCACTAGAAATAACAAAAGTATCAGAATGAAACAGATCTGGGCTCAATCACAGCTGTGCTACCTTGCTAGCTTTGTGATTTGGCCATAACATTTGACCATTTCTGAGTATATATTTCTTTATTTGTAGGGTGAGAAAATTCATGATTGCCTTTTTATATTATTGTGGAGATTCAATGAGAAAAATTTAGGAGGTAACTAGTGCAATAACTTATGGCTGCTTTTCAAACTACAGTAGCATTTATTGTTAAAAATAACACCAATTAAACTTAAAACAAATAAAACACAAGTATAGTCTAGTTCTTCTGAGTGCATTTTTCTTTTAAGAACTGAAATTAATTTATAGGTGTTAAGATATTAATCTTCAATACAAGAGCTGAAACTATGGAACCAGCTATTGCCTAATATATTTTCTTTTAGGCTGTGTTTGTAAAATTGTTACTCTAGATTTGCCTGTTAAATTTCTCTGCTATATAGATAAGGTTAGCCATATTTTACATATAATGAGGCAATTGCATATAGAACTTTTAGGAAAAAAGTTGAAATCTTACATCTTAACCGACTGGCTAATTTAAAAATTAGAGGGGCCCCTTTATGAATCTTATTACTATCAGGCAGGTAATAATGCATGTGCTAGCCATATCATCATGTATAAATAAGAAAAGACTTCAGCTTCCAAGGAACGTATAGTCTGATGAAGGGAGATGGACCTGCCAACAACAAACAAAAGAGACAAAAAGAAATGTGTAACCATTAGGAATATGTGAAGAGAAATGGTATTCCAGGAATACCTTCTCAGAGGAGGTGGTGTTTACACTGTGTTGAAGGATTAAAAAAAAATACAGAGAACAGAGACTCTCATGACAGAAGAAACAGCATATGAGAAATATGCAAAACAAACAAAGAACAGTGCATTCAAAGAAGTATAAAAACTTCCGTTAACCTTGAGCCCTGGAAACTGAAGTCTTCAGAGACCGGTAGACATAGCATGCTTAGACCTTCTCTCGAACATAACCAGGGTCTGGATTTGTGAGCCCCAGTTCAGATCAGCACCCTAGCCTGTGGTTCTTATCTGACATTTCTATTCACTGGAATCACTAGGAGAGCTATGGAAATTGTCAGGGTCTGGGCTTTAGAACAACTGAATCAGGAGTCTATGCTGAGGTGACTGTCATGTATGCCCAGGGCCAAGAACTGCTGATTCAGTTACTCCAACCAGGGTTAGATGCTGAAAGTTGATAACTAGAGTCAAAAATCTCACCTTCATTCTTTAAGGTATAAATTACTTTTTTGGTGTCTTAAGAGAAGAAACACAGACTTCCTACTCTGGTGTTTTACCACTTCTGGCAAAGTCTTGTGTGTGTCAAGGTGTTCTTTAAAGGTTTGCTTATTTAGGGAGATAAAGTCAAATTCACTGTTTAACTGAGCTTTCAATCTTTCCTTGGCTGTGCACTTGAGACATATATATATGTATATATATATCTCATATATATGTATCTCACATATATATACACATGTATACTGTTTATATATGTATAATTTTTGTAAAATATTAATTATAATATAAATTAGATCTTTTTCTTTAAAAGATTTGGGGAAAAAAATAGAAGTGACATTTTTAGGTGAAAGCTCTGCAAGGCATTTATACTAAAGGCATTGATGAAAGTATTCTTATGAACTACTTATTAGAATTATTATTAAAATTAAGACATGACACATACACACAGATAAATATTAGCTTACTTACTGGGAAACTTATCTTTTTTCTTTCAA
>NW_011888808.1:6572769-6578130 GCF_000151845.1 Pteropus vampyrus | reverse complement strand
TATAAAGATAAAATGAAGAGCAAGTACAAACAGTAACTCTAACTCTAAAATTCTACTTCTGCTGCATTACTCAAGGTATGGATCATGTCATGATCCCAGGGCCTGCTCCTGGACCATATTACATTGCCACACACATGCTATAAAGCTCCTTCTTATTTTTTTTTTCACCATCCTCTAAAAAAGCATTACTCTCTGGATGCTCTGTGTGTGCAGGCATGGAGTAAGAATGGAACAAGAGAATATGCAAGGGAGTTGGGATCAAACATGAGTGAGCAGTGAAGTGAGAATCTCAGAGGGGCAAGAGACACTGATGAAAGGTCAATGGCGGAGAGGTCCCGTTGAAGAAGTAGAAATGCTGGCATCAGATCACGAGAGAGTGATTTGAAAGTAGGAGTAGAAGAGCTAAATTGGGATTTTTAAAAATATATATATTTTGGAGATCAAACTATTTTTTTAATGACAAGTCAAAGTATTAAGCCACAGGTTAGAAACAAACACCACTGGTGACATACACATAGGTCCAAGTCAAGGTTTATCTGAGAAAAGCAATAGTATGAAAAAAAATCAATATAATCTTGCTATGGTCTGACTGGTTGCGTTTCCCCAAGATTCAGATGTTGAAATCTTAATGCCCAAGGTGATGCCGTTAGGAGGTGGGGCCTTTGGCCAGTGATTAGTTCATGAGGGTAGGGCCTTCATGAATAGGATTAATGCCCTTCTAAAGAGAGTGATCCCTCGCTCCTTCCACCAAGTAAAGATATAGCAAAAAAACTTAAGGTGAACTCTCACCAGACACCAAATCCACTGGAATGTTAGTTAATCTTGGAATTTCAGCCTCCAGAATTGTGAGAAATAAAGTTCTGTTGTTTATAAACTACCCATTCTATGGTATTTTGTTATAGCAACCCAAAAAACTGGAACAAGTCTTTTCAGTGCCTCAGCTTCCTCCAACTCACAGAGAGGGGTGTTTAGGCTGGGTAACCTAGGCAATTCTCCAGAAGAAATTCCCCTCCCCAAGAGGGGGGCAGTAGGCACCAGGTCTTGTGATCTTCATTGTTGAGATACAGTCACATAGATGAAAGGAATATTACCCCTTTTTTGTCCCCCGGAGACCTCTATTTACCAATTTTAAAAAGCAGGCAGAAATCTAGTAGGATTTCATGCTGATTCAGTTTAGTTCTACCGAGTCAACTCATATCAAGTCTACCATGAAGTATAGAATGAGGAAGAGCTATCAGGGTTATCCAGAAGAGAAATTTAAAAAAAAAAAAGGTTTTCTCTTAGGTGGAGTATAACCATGGGCTTACAGCTGAAGTGGAGAGGAGAAAATGACTACTGAAAATGGAAAAATCTAGGCAAAGGGGAATCAATGTGTTGTGCAGATTATCTAAGTGGTTGCTAAATTTTATTAATGTCTTTCAGTAATTTCAATAAAGAGAGCTAGGCATGACAAAAATCTATGGCAAGCACGGATAAATGAGTGATGAAAAATGGCCTAGCAATGACCAGGAAGGAGATTATTTATTCCAATTTCAGGCCCTGTGGTACACGGGCTATGGGGCTAACATGTCTCATGTGAGAAACATAAAATGCAAAATAATTTTTATACGACACCCAGCTTTGAGTTAGAGAAGAGGATTCAAAGAAAAGGTCGAGGACAAAAAGGATTTTCTGATGCCAAACAGATTCACAGTGGGCATAATTGGTCTGTAGAATGCTGATGAGAGTTGGGGACACCTCAAGCTACAAAGTGATAAATACCACGGTGATGTAAGATGAGTAGAGAAGCTTAAGGTCTGAAGAGAGTTTGATATGTGTCATGGGATGATGGTTTGTTAGGGAAAAGGAGGGTCTAATTTATAATTTTTGTTCCATCCCTGAGTATAGTTTAATCTTCAGGTTGTAGGAACCAATCCTCGGTGATGAGGTCCAGTAGGGGATATTCATGATAATGGCACAACATCCAAAATCCACTGCGCGAAGCATTTCAGTTTTAGCTGGGAAGGAGTGAGCAGTTCCTACCAGGAGCAGATGTGGCCTTAAAATCCAGGATGGTCATATGAGTGGCGTCACTGGACAGAGAGCATCTGCCTCACAGTTGTTCCTGTGCAATACCCATGTCTTTATGGGCTTCTCTAGACACTGCAGGACTACTGTATGCTTAAAAACTCACTTGAGTATACAGTTTATTTTATTCATTAATTCATCTTTTTAAAAATTTTTCACGTCAGTGTAAGGTCAACTAGAATTGTGATTATTTTTTTCAATATTTCTTTCTCAACAATTCACAAAGTGAGTATTGTATAATAGAATAGTATTTATAATAATAAAATGCTAAAAAAATTATGGTTTTCTATTTGGCAGGGATGGACAGATCAGTTGTTCTGAATAGTATTAAATAGCTGGAGCTCTCATGTATGATGATACATGATATTCAAAGATAAAGAAAAAATTGTGACATGTTTTTTCAATAAGGTAATACATTTAAAGAAACAAATGATTAAGAAAAGTTAATTTAAACTAATCCTGAAAAGAACAAATCAAATAATATTTTATATTTACTGTTAATGAATTTTGATGTCTAAATATATAGGAAGAGGAAATATATTTCTACTACTGTAAATAAAGATTAATATTTTTATGAAAATCTGATAAATATTAATATGCATTATTCTAAGTATTACAAATTTTTACATGTTATAGAATGCTTCTTGTATTTGAAAACTTACAAGTACCTATATATGTAATATAAAATAATTTTCAATAATTCCAAGGTTTAGATCTTTTGTTTTTAAATGCTCCACCATCACTATGGTAATTGAGAGAAAGAGAGAAGACTGTCAAGATTGTAACCAGTTTTTACTTGGCAATACTCCTCCCTTTTTTTTCCTAAGGGTAGTAAAAGTAACTTCAAATCAGACAATGAACTATTCTGTTGCATTGAGGATTTCACACAAAACAGCCTTTCCCTACAGCTGAGTGTCAGTAGGAAATGAAATGTACGCAATTGTAGAGACTTAAAGCTTTTATTTGTGAATATTTATCTTAAACTAGATGAATATTTTGTTTGTTTCCTTTTCCCCACTTTACATATATTACTTATCTCAGCATTAACAGAGACTACTATAATACACACTTTTATTTAAAGAAAAAAGTAAACCTAGAAGAAATGAGTATAAAGGAGCATGTCAATTTTAAATTAAGTGTCTTTGCCTCAAGAAAACATACAGCCTCCATGAAGAATTTACTAAGCTGTTCTTAACCATTTGGATCTATCTAGCCCTGGACAATATGCGTAAAGTTTTATTTTTTCCTCTTCTTTTCCCTCATTTGTAGATGAATTAAGTGAAGTCCACTATTTTTTGCTCATTTCCTACATTTCAAATTTACAATTATTTAAAAACCATGTACTACAAGTTCGATTACCATGTGTTAGTTGTGTAACTTTTTATTTTGTGAAACATAAAACTGTATTTTCCAATTATTTGTTTTCCCTGTTAAGAAATAAATTTCCATAATGCACATGCCTCAAATAGGCAGCTCTATTATCTATACTGCATGGATAAGCTCCACCACTGGGGGAAAAAAGTGGCAATTTTATTTTTATTTTCTTTTGTCAGTTTTCCTTTGAAGCATTAAATAGGATATTGATATATATATTTTTTGACATTTAAGCTATTTATTTACTGTGACTTAACGAGCCGTTATAAAGTGAGCCTTATTCCTACCATACATTCCATACAACTATTACTAGAACTTCTTTTCAGAAGGATTTATCTACTAATCAATATGCTTCTTATTGTGCCATTTCCAGAAGTGCTAAAGGGATCTCTCCTGAAACAGGGTTTGACCCAGTTATGACTTACCGTCTCTAATAGCTGTGCAATGAACAACAGTGAATCTAAGAGGTGAGCCATCTACTTCTCGTGATGTGGCTATGGTCGCCATTAGTTCTAGACATCTCCAGAGAAGGTGAAAATCCCACAATTGCATTATCAAGTAAAAAGCAAAGTGCTGTAGAAATTAGAAATTATACTTGAAATCATTCTCTTTACAGAAAAAGAACATGTTTTGGCATCCACTATTAGATGCTTTTAAATTACTGTTTTTGAAAGTTATTTTAGTTTATGAACTTATAGAGACACAGATAAAGATTCATCATTATCAATGATACATATAATCTTTCTCCTCTTCTTAAACTTGGAATTTTGATACTGAATTGAATAGGTAATCCTGAATTCTGCAGGGACTATACACAAAATTCCTTTTGAGCAACAGCTCTCTCCACGTGATATATATTTTTCTACAGATGATTTACAGGTTACAGACATGCTGTGACCTTTCTCTCCCAACTGCAAACAGATTAAACAGAGCTGATTAACCGAGACTGAAAACACTGGGTTGTTTTCTCTTATGGGGGTCTCTGACAAAGCCCTCCTCTCTGAGCCCTCCCACTTCATTCGCTTGCAAATCATTGCCTAAAGAGGTCTTTACTGCCCCAGCCCCAAACCTGGAGCCCTGCAGCGCCATCAGCGGCAATATCTTCCTATGTTAGGGACGATCCTGTATTAATCAGAAACGCTGAGTGAAAACCAATCAGATAGAGAGTTCCTTTGGCTTCAGCTTCCTGCCTGTCTGAGTTAAAAGTGATGCTCGAAGAGGGAGGCATACTGAGATGCATGAAGATTCAGCTGTGAAGATACTATAAAAAGAGAAGGGAAGGAATGAGACAGAAGCAACACCACCGCCGGAACTGTTAGCGCTGAGCAGGGCTAAACTCAGTTCCATTGCTAAACGAGGTAAGTGCTATTTACTTTGCTTGACAATATAAGCTATTCAATTTTTCCTGCCTAATAATGAAGTAGTGTAAATATTGCTTTTCTCCTAGTTGCTATATTTCTCTCTCTCTCAACATTTGGAAGCAGGTAAGAATACATTTTGTAGTATTTGAATAAGCTATTAAAATGCCCAGTGAAAAAACTTGCAAACATTTGCTTCTTATTTTACTTTTACAAAACTGATATCTACCCAAGCTCTTTTTATAATGCTCAGATTTGCATATGGAGCATTATTATAAAAATAAAACTAAACTTTACATTATGTTAGTTTATTTTAATGGCTTTGAATCACTCATATATTAATGTGTTTATGTATATTGTTATTATATTAATTTGAAATTGACTCCTGTTTTTCTCATAACTTTTGTTTAGAACTATCCAAAATAGAGATATCTTCTTTATAATTTAAAGAGACATATTTTTAATATTAAAATAATATATAAATAACATATGTAGATAGACATAGAATGTCAGGATTAAGGTGATCACATATCTGATAAAGGCTTCTTCACATATTTTTGGT
>NW_011888808.1:6559256-6572719 GCF_000151845.1 Pteropus vampyrus | reverse complement strand
AATATATAAATAACATATGTAGATAGACATAGAATGTCAGGATTAAGGTGATCACATATCTGATAAAGGCTTCTTCACATATTTTTGGTTCTTCCAAGTCAGCATTTTGAATGTGTACATCTGTTGGCTATAATTGCTTTCCATTATTGTAGGCAAATGTATCTTAATGTAATAAAGACTGGATGGAAACCACAGGAGGGAGAGACTTTCAAAGGCAAAATTGGCATGTTTTATTTGAAGTGATATGGAAAATGCAATGACTTGATAGAGCATTGATTTTCTTTGCATACTCAATATAACCATTCACATCAATTAAACTTTCAAGTGTACTAATCTAAAAAATGCATGATAAATTTTAATTATAAGGTTATCAATATTCAATAATATTTATATTTAGATATTGTTAACAGCGTATGTTCTTAGAATCTATTTTAAATAACAAAGGTGCACTAAAAAGTGATCACCTGTATTAGGTAAGTTCACATTTATTTTTGTGATCAACTTTTGATGAGAATATAATGGACTATAGATATGAGGAGAAATTGAAGTTCTCCTTTTGAGATTTGTTATCATTTAATATTTTATTTTACATATCTATGAGATTACTAATAAGGATTTTTTAACAAGTTTTTTTTTTGAAATCTACGTAGCATAAAAGTGAGTAATTTTGTGACAGCAAAAGGTGGTAACTTTTGCATGAAAGCAGGAAATCTTCATTTGGCTTTTTTTACATTATCCATGGAATTAGAAGAGTTAATGACCTTCAACTACAGCTAACTAAGAATGAATTTGATCATTCAGTGTTCTTAACTTGGAAAAAAAAGTATGATTTAAATACCTCCTGCATCCAATGGAGGATAAATCCTTTTTTCAGATTCAGACTCTGATTCATTGCCAAGGTGATGCTATATCTAATGTAGAATACATTTGTGTAACTATAAAACCGGTTAATCTGGGTTTGAATGGTAGATTCTTTTTGAAAGATAAAAGAAATGAAATAACATGCTATTCCAGCACGTAGCAGCAAAGAACTCAGACATAACATAAACAGCATGCGTTCGTGATACTGGTATCAAACATATTATGGATTTAACTGAAGTTTTCTCAAGGGAAGAGTCAAAATAATTATATGCACCTAATAGAGATATGCCGAGATGTTAAAATACTGTCATCTCTGTGTCTGTTTTGAAAAATGAGAAAATGTAAGATAAAGCGCATAGTATAAGCAAATCTAATTCTGGAAAAAACAAATAGAAAAATGCTGTAGAGGAAGCAAATAGTATCAATTTAAAAGTAATTCACTAACTTTTAGTCAGAGATTTGGTAAGATTAATAAAGTAAGTCAGATAAGAATATTATTTTCTAGGATGGAAAATATGATTTTTCTCTTACACTATTTGATGGTTTTTAAAAACAATTTTTAAATGGTTTACATAATTATGCTACCATTATTGTATTAATTGCATAATTGGAATAAAAATGTTTTTTATCATTGCCTATGTGTAATCAGATAATATCAAAGTTGGCTTTGAAATTATGTTTTTAAATGTGTTGCTCAACTCGATAAGCTGTATATTGGATTAGAAGCTCTCTGAGTGTCACTTTGCATAAAAAGACTTCATTTGACATTTTCTTGTGACCCCTATGCACATAAAGTTTAGCTGGTGTACTGTCCTGTCTACAGTACATAAAGGACTGAAAAAATTAATTGGAGAATTTTTTTATACTGGCTTACCTCTTGTTAGACATCAATAGTAATTTGAGGCAGATATACATTTCCTACAATAGTTGCACAATGAGTAGGTGCAGTTAATCAGAATGCTTTGGATAATTCTTAAAATTACATAAGATATGTTAGTAATATGGCAATATATTGTATGCAAGAAAGTATAAATTAAGGTGAAAGTTAATTTAATGAATACATGTGAGTGTGTTATAAAGGAAAATTGGCTGTAACTTATTCTCATGAAAGTGAACAGCCTATGAATGATTATTTAGCATTAACAGATGCTTCAATGTACTAGACTACTAGTTTGCTATACTTTTTAAGACAAATTTATTCTCTCAAATGAAAAATTAAAGTATGTTAATCTAACTTCTAAAAAAAGTATTATACTTTAAAATATGTCCAATGTAATAATTTAAATGTTTATACTCTGACTTTAATATATATATTCTTATTATATATATTATCTTTTTATATATAATCAAATCAATTGTAATATTAATTGTAAAGTAAGTTTGGTTTATGGTGAGGCATTTTGTTATAAAACCTCCAATTAAATTCTCGGATATTTTACTTCTTAAATTATCTACTTAATTAAAATGAAGTTTTCTTAAGGAAGAAGAAAACATTCTAATTAGAACCAAAAGGACATTGATTTTAATTAGCTTTGTTTATTTTTACCTGATGCTAATTTATAAACATGGCTCTTTGAATTGTAGAACATAACACGTTTCCTAAAATAAAGCAATTTCTTTCTTTGTTTCTTGCATAATTGTTTTCAAAAATGAGTTGTGTCTTAAAATATATTCCCCCCAAAGTCTCTTAATATCCATGACATTATCTTATTTAGATACTAACACAAAATTCTACAACTTTAGAAAAAGGGATTTTAACCACCTCCAACTCTGATGTTATACAAGAAAACAGAGGATCGGAAAGATCAGGTTACATATTGAAGGCTGTCAAATTATATATGAAAAGTTAGACACACACACACACACACACACACACACACACACGCACACACACACACAGTGGTTAGCTGAAAACAATGATTCCTAGATTGTTTCAAACATCCTGAGAACATTGTTTTTTCTCTATGAGTCACTTCAAATTTCTCTGCCTGTAACCACCATTATTCTCATCATTAAAACATAGTAAGGAATGCATAGTGAGAAGAGTGTTTTTATAGCACTTTCATACATTTTCATGTGGTCTTAATAAGTTAATGCACTTATCTCTAAATTTAGCACTAGTAAGAGAGAGTCTTATAGCCACATTAAGAATGCAAAGTGCCTGAATAAAAGCACGATGTCTGGAGCCTAACCAAGACATTTTACCTTAGCACCATCAACAAACACCTCCCAAGACATAAAAGTCATGATAATGGATCTAACTGCCTATGAAGGGAAAATGGAAACCTCATGAGGTATTATTGTTGTGGTCGTGGTGGTGGGTGTATCTGTGTGTGTGAGTGTATCTGTGTATGTGATATATTTATTTTAATGAGAAAAGGAAGAGAAAAGGAGAAGACCTGAATATATTTATTTTTAATTTTAGATAAGTGAAACTCAATTATAGTCCATGTGTTGTGGCTGCTTTGGATAATTTTGTGATTAGGGAGATTAGGTTTTCGTATTTTAAAACAATACCTGGAAATAATCATTTTCCATTCAATGTTCACAACTCTTGAAGATTTCATAAAATCATAATCTTTTTACCCACTGCTAAGGTAGATGAGAAAGTACTATATTAAGTAGAAAACACAATGCTATTTCGAACCATGTTAAGTAAAAATTAGATCATTATATTAGAAAATAAAATGTTATTATTCCTTTGTTATAGATAATGTAAATAATACAGTCAAGGATATGTATCGGTATTACTGCCACTCCTTCTGGATTAATGTTATAGCTTATTAGTACATTATAAATCAACTATGTATGTACTAAGCAGGGATTGGAATAAGTTTAACTATTAGAAGAAAGATAATATTTTTTCTTCATAATTAAAATTAACTTTGGTCAGTTTAAAATAAGGAATTCTTTTAAAATACAATTAGAGAATGTCAATAATAAACTTACAGTTTTAATTTTGCAGGGTTACTTTAGTACTTTAAAATAAAGTTTTTTATCAGTACTGTCTCTCTCTATATTTATCTCTCTATATCTAGAAAAATAGATGTTTAAATTTGTATGATGTATTTCAAACCCATTACTTTGGACTTGAGACCTTTGTTAAATTTCATTTTCAGCAACTAAATACGGAAGATTATTTTATTTATTTAAGTAGGAAATGAAGTTCCAACTTTGGAAAATTTTGTGATTATAGAGTATTAAGAGGATAATTATTTTTTTATAATTTTTATATATATATATATGACAGAAAACTACTTGAGTTTGTAATTACTTATACCTAAAGATGAATACCGAATACTGAAACTTATGGAGACCAATTAATAGAACGAAGGAAACAAGGAAATGGTGAGATTTCATCACAGACTCAGTAGTAGAGTCTCACGACAATCTGAATTTAATAATGAGGTCATTGTAGATATCTGATGTCTCCCCAGACCTAAGTTGCTTGCGGGTTTGCTGCTTGACAAATGAAGCATTGCCTTTGAGATCACTGCACCCCTTATTTAAACATGGGCATGGAGATTCTTCTTTATTACACCCAAGACTAAACTGTGTTTATAGAGTCTTTCATTGAAACTGAGCTTTAAACTTATTCAGGAAGTAATACAATGCTACTTTAGAATAAAAATGTCATTGTATATATGTGTTGTACTATATTTCAATGATCATATTTATAAATTGCGTTTTTCTAAAATTATAAAAAAAATAGGTAAACAACTTACATGTAAGAGATGTGAGGAAGAATGTGAGGAAATTCTATCCCGGTATAAACATTTTATCTAGATTATGGATTTGGACAAATTCATAAATATTTATACGTAATAAGTTGTTCCATAAAATGTGAATTTTAGAAGATAAGTACCTGTTCGAGCATTATAAAATTCTATACATATTCATACCATACAGTGGCTTTCTATGAGATGTTTTATAAACTATTTTTAAATGGAATTATTTGATGATTTTATTATTTTTCATTCCTAGTATTTTGGCTTGTGTCAGCTAGAACTTGTATGAAAACTGTTCTTTAATTTTCTCAATCTTGAGAAAAATTTAAAAATATTAACTAATAAACTCATTAAAGGTAGATTTTCAACCAATTTAATATAGAGGGAACTAAGTATATGTTAAGATTACAGAAGGGAGTTTTAGTATTTAACATGTGATTAAAAAGTTCTCAACATATATGGTAATAGATATATCACATGATATACTAATAAGCATACAACTATATATATGTGTATAAATTTACTATTTCTAATTTGCTAGGTGACACGTTTTTGCTGAAAATGTTTTTTTAAATACAATTTCTTCCTTAAATATAATTATAATCTATGAGGAAAGATATTATCATAATCCATCTTCTTTGATGCTTTCTCTTCTGCTTTAATTCTAAGTCATTTGGTGGCTAAAATAGACCTCTTAGGTTGCACATTGTCCACTGTCTTTTACCAAATTGAGCACAAATCTATGGTGAACTGTAGAAAGTAGATTTATTTTTTCCATGCAATGAACAGTGATGATTTATTTTTCTTGCCGCTTTTAACTTCTTGTGCTTTCTAACCTTCACTGCAGCTTTAATTTTTCTGCTACTTCTGTTTCCATATTTACTACTTTGCTTCTTCCCTTTACCATTTCTTCCCCACTCCTACTCTTCAACTTCAAAGACAGAAAATACAAGAAAGTATCCTTCTTAACTTGGCTTAACATTCTGTCAAGATGATTCAGTGAACTGTAACAGAAATAGTTCTAATTCCTTAGATATGGAGGTAACAAAAATTTGTCACTATATTCATGGATGATTTTAGAACCTCTGCTCCACTTCTCTCTACTTTTACTATCAAATTGACTGGAAATAGTCATTTAAGGGAGTTGAGTATTACCAAGGTCACACGTCATTAGGAAGAGATGAGTAGAACAAGGAGACATACTGCTACTGACCAGAGAGTTTGACTGTAAGTCCAGAAATACAGCCCGTCATGTACACAGATGCATGAGGATTTGGGGGAATCGTTAACAAACTGGGGCTTGAAGGCATAGGGAATGCAGTTAGCATTAATATGTTGGCTAGGTGGAGGGTCAGGGGAGGGAGGGGACAATTGGGGGGGATCGTTTTATGAACTATATAGATGTCTAACCAATGTACTGTATATCTGAAACTAATAAAAAACAAACAAACAAACAAACAAACAAACAAAAAACTAGGGCTGGAAAACCTAAGGCTGTCCTTGTATAGTTAACGCTCATGAGGTGTGTGTGTAAGAAGACAAATTGGCAGTGTTTTGATATTGACTTCTTGGCCGCAGGCATCTCAAAGTTGGTGCATATAAACTTTTGACATTAAGAAGCTGACCTTCTGTCCTGTTTCTATGTGGTAGATCTGACAGCTCACCTTACAGTTTGTAGGTGCAGGGAGAAGCAATGCTTCTCCTAACATCAGTACCGTAATGTGGTATCTTAATGTGTGCAGGTTTGTTGAGAATTCTATTCAGAATCCTATCTGCACCCTTTATATTCTGTTTTCTTTTGAAAGCACTATCTGGAAAAAGATCTTCAAATTTGTAATAATTAATTTATCCACTGGCTGATTATTTTTTCTTATCTTTGAATTTACTTATTGAACACCTGCTATGTGTTAGGCTCTGTGCCTGGGTGAAACGTGCTGGGACACCTTCACATGGAAACCTTTGCTGTGTCCAACTTCAGTTCTCAGAGATTCTCTTCTTGCCATAAATGACAAAATTTATTTGCTTGTAAGTTCTATTTTGTTTTAGTTTTCTGCCTAATTAGCTTGAAACTAATCTTTATTTTACCCTTATCTAATATCATTAAATTCATTCAAAGAAAACTGTCCAGTCTGTAGTATCTCTTTAGTATAAACATTCCTCATTATTTCTATTTAAAAATAAGTAATAATTTACAGACTGCCCTACCATTCTAGTTACTCTGCATGAAAACATTCTTGTTTGATATTGTTCCTAAAGTTGAAATCAATAATCCCAGTATGAAATAGGGAGCACAGAATGAGTATGTCTTTTATTTTTTAATTTTTTAATTAAATTTATTGGGGTGACATTAGTTAGAAAAATTGTATAGGTTGCCAGTGTGCAATTCAATAGTACCTCATCTGTGCATTTCCTTGTGTGTTCACCACCCAAAATCAAATCTCCTTCCGTCACTGTGTATTTGATTCCCTTTACCCTTTTCTATCTCCCTCTTCCCTCCTTTCCTGCTGGCAACCATTAAACTATTATTGTCTGCGTCTATGAGGTTTTTGTCTTGTTTGTTGCTTTCAGTTTTATATCTCACATGTGAGTGAAATCATATGGTTCTCAACTTCTTCTGTCTGATTTATTTTGCTTAGCATGATAATCTCAAGATCCATGTATGTTGTTGCAAATGGCAATATTTCATCTTTTCTTATGGCTGAGTAATATTCCATTATATGTATGTACTATGTCTTCTTTATCCAATTATTTATCAAAGGACACTTTGGTTGTTTCCAAATCCTGGTCACTACGAATAATACTGCAATGAACATTGGAGTACAAATATCATTACAGATTAATAGCTACCCCCCAAAATTTGAAAACATTTTTGACTCCTTTTTAAAATCTACTTTTTAAATTAATCCAAGATCATGTTTTTATTGTTCCTTATTGCTTACAAAAGACATACATAGAAAAAAAAAATCTTTGTAATTATTTTTTATAAAATCAAATGTTGCCAAATTCTGAGAGATACAACCCTTGTCACATCTCAAATTAATCTTTACTGTCTAGTCTTTGGGCCACCTTTCCTATAAAAACCTTAATATATATATATTTTTTTTGCTGTATTAATGTAATAACCTTTTAATCGTTCACCTAGCCAACAGTTTATTTAACTACTTATATACTCCACAAAGTATAATTTCGTAAATTAAAAATACGTTCAAGTAACTCTCTCTCCTCTCATCCCCATCAAATTTAGAAATAAGTCAGTACTGCTCAGCCTTGAATCCAAGCCTTTAGCTTTTTTTTTCTGCTAAATTCTGTCTTAAAAAATATTGTCACAGTCTTAAGGAGCCCAAAGTATAGGTTTTAAATGATCAAAACTGTCCTAAAATCTTTACAAAAATATTGTTGTGTATATGAATGTGAGAAAGTCTTTTAATCCCCCAAAGCACCAGGAGCTTCCCAAGTAAAATTAAGGTATTAGCAGTATCTGCGTTATAGTGTATTATGAGGTGACATGATTGTTCCTATAATAACTACTGTTATTATTATTATTATTATTAAAAAATGTTATTGCTCAGGTTCATTATATCTAGGTAAAGAGTATTGGGACTCTTCATAAAGAAAAGCACGAGAGAGACCTAACTTAATTTAATGACTAATTGCATTTCTCTTTAATTTAGTTAAGGTAAATCTGGGTCATTTATAACATTATGCATATAATGTTATTAAGATATATCATATGATTCTTTAAATTAACATAGCAAACAATAGAAATACTTTATATTTTGAACTATTCTATCTTATAAATTTATATCATATTGAAATTAATATAAAATATTTACTATCATAGATATAATACTATAAAGTTTATTGCTTTAAGTAAGAATAACTAACTTACACATGGATCTTAAAGATATGAGTGAGTTATGAAAGTCTTTTAAGTCAATGATAGTAAAATTTCATAATATTTTATATCATCACATAATTTAATGCTAGTTATTTAACTTTCCTTTTCTATCATTTTTATGGTTGTCCTCTTTTATTCTTTGAATTATGTTAATGACTAAAAAGTGAATGATATTCTAGACCTTAAAATAAAGCTTATAAAGGTGGTTTATTTGTATGAGAAGTTACTATGGTATGAAAAATATAGTTCAAACAAAAATGGCAATAGTGATTACATGCTTGTGAGTAACAATCACTAAAATTAACCCAGAAGTTATATTTGTGGTGATAATGACTTGATAGCTTATCCCTAATCTTTGAAAAATGGAATTAATATTATTCATAAAATATAGAAACTATAGTTACAGTATTTAGTAAATCTGTTTTATACTCATGTATTAGTGCCAAATGTTTCTTCAACCTTTACTATGCATATAGCATTTTTCTAGATGCTGAGGATTTATAGCAGTGAATATGATACAAAGAGTTTCTAATCACAAGAAGGCCTTCTCTACCATAGTAATACAAATAATAAATAAAATATGATATTGATGAATGCTGAGAAAATAGGCAGTGTGATGGAAAAGTACTTGAAGGAATGAGTGGAGCTTTATCAAGGTACTGGGGGAGTTGTTTTTTTTTTTTTTTTGAGAAGTGATATTCTGAATAATGAAAAGAAAATATGAGAAAAATCATTTTAATTAGAAGAAATGGTATTCAGAAAGGCCTTGGTATGTTAAACTTTGTTTATTTTATAATATAATCCTGATTACAATCAAATTTATTAATACTACATTTTATTTTATGCTTAAACAGTAATAAGAATGTGAACTAAATATTTTTTCTCTTTCACAGTAATGTTATGTTAACAACCTGCATTCTTGCATTTTCTTCATTAAATAAGTTATTCCAATATAATACTTATCTACTTATATATACAAAGTTAGATTTTTATTAAATGTTACTATTTAGGTAGTGGTGGGAATTTCTGACAGCTACTGTAGAATATTTAAAAATAACTATAAGTGTCCAAAACATTTAGTTCTCTAATTTCTCCTGGTTATAAGGAGAAAACTTACTCAGGTTAAGGCAGAAAAGAGTGTCTTATTGTAAGGAGGACACAAATGCATGTATATATCACTGTATATTTCTATATCATTACCTATAATGATAAGGGACAGTTAGTCTTATAACTCTCCAAAAAAAAAAAAAAAAAGAAGAAAAGAAATTCATAGTAGGGTTGATCCCCCTTTATCCTGAATGTTGCAGGGGTGGGGAAAATGCTATTCTTGAAGACACTAGGAACAGCAAGATTTAAAATTCTCTCAAATGTCTCCAAATATTAATTCCCTCCTATTTGTGTGATTTTATCTTGAATGTGATTTTCATACTCCTAATATTGTCTCCAAAAGAAGGAATCTAATTACATAACTACAATTCTTCTCTACTTCTGAGAATCTGTAGTCCTACAGGCTCCGATCTCATCACTTTGTCTATTATGCCATGCCAACCTTTGTCTTCTGGCACTTTTATGGCTTCTCTTTCTTTTTTACTGACTTTCTCTATTTGATGATCTCCAGTTAAATTTTCTGAGACAATTAGTCTAAATCTCATTTCTTTGTACCAGGACCCTACATAGTCTTTGGGTTCATATTCAATAGTTTCCTAACTATATCTGAATTAGATGAGCCCAGTTATCTTCTCTTAGGTCCCTAATATATAATGTGTTGGTGAAAAACTGACCTTGATCTCATAAGAACTGGTTGAACACTCTTCCTGTGAGCATGGTACGCAATGCATATTGATATTTCTTTTCCATTTGTGCAATTTTAATGACAATATTGTTCCACCCAAAATAGCATGTAGATAATATGCTTTTTATCCTATGAAATGGTGTTCATTTTGGTGAAAATGTATTTTATAGTTTTAGAAAAGATATGCCCAATTTGGAATACTTACTGGATATTTTCAATAAGGAAAAATAATGGTGTAAATGTTTTTGGTGAATTATGTTTAGCTAAATTACTCCCTCAGTAAGTTCTACATTCCTTAATTATAAAACTTATTCATATACCACATTGAAAAGTATGGTACTTATAACTTTTGGTTTGATGCTAATTCTAGATCTCCTAACTTCCTGCTTTTCCCTTTCCCAACCCAATCTGTCGGCCCTTCTTTTCAGCTACAGAGTAGGGAACAAATCATATTTACTTAAATATTAACTGTCAGATTCTTGAGCCAGAAACACTAGTCTTGTCTTGCCTCCAGTGTGGTCTCAATTAATTTATTTCATCTTCCTAAATTTTAGTTTTCTCATGTGGAAATGTGGATAATTATAATCATTAGGGCTGTTGTCAAGAATGATTATGGTATTGTATACATCAAAAAGCTTATCATAGTAGCTGCTTAATAAATATTAATTTTATTTACTATTATTATTCTATTCACAATGTCCAATACGTATTAATTTTGCTTACTCTTAGTATTACTATTATATTCATAATGTACCAACACTGAGTTTATAACACAGTTTTTAGAGAATTTTACCACTGTACTTGGGAAAAGTAGTTACAATATTCTATACATATTTCAGGACTTCCCCTTGCCTAGACTTTAAAACAAGATAGAAAATAAAAAAATAATTACATCTTCAAATAATTGACAGAAAAAGTGCTTTTGGCCTATGGTAGGATTTTACTTGATTAGGCAACATATTTTCTCCAAAGAAATCTACACTGGCTTTTAAAAATACCATATGATAAATCATGAATGCAGAGTAGGAGTGACAAATAGAACATATTGAAAAAATTGAAGAAATGTTGTTAAAATTATGTAAGCAATTACACTTTCAAAAGTCACAGAGCACTAAAAAAGAAAAAAAGAAAATTCCCAATTGTCAGAGTATGAAAAACATTTTTTAAAATGGTTACCAGAGGGGAAAGAGGGAAGGGAAGGCAGATAAGGGAAAAACGGGTCAAATGTATAGTGACTGAAAGAGATTTGATTTTGGGTGGTGAACACACAATGCAATATACAGATGAGGTATTATTGAATTGCATACTTGAAATCTATAATAATTTTATTAACCAATATCACCCAATAATTTTAATAAAAAAGAATTATAAAAATAGGAAATCCTGCCATTTGTAGCAACATAAATGAAATTGAAGGACATAAATGTCAGATTTAGAAAGGCAAAGATATATGAATATTTGTGTGTGTATATATATATATGTCTTGAAAAAATATTTGTTCAATGTTCATTATTAATGAAAATAGGACCAAGTTGTCATAATGGTTTCTAATAATATTACATGCTATTTTTAAAGGGAAAAAGTTTATGTTGTAAAATGTGATCTCTCTCTTGGAAGGAGTGTTTTAAATTAAGAAAAGAATGATCCAATATAATCAGGCATTATTATAGCAAGAAGGAACCTAACTAACATCCGTTTATTTGATTGATTTTATCAGGTAAGGATACTACTGAGAAATTTGCTTGAAGTGATCCTAGAGGGGAAAAATCAAGAGTAGAACCCAGATCTCTAGAAATAAATTCTGTAATTAAGAAAACATCAATATAAATCATTATATATTTATAAAATTATTTTTTTTGTTTTAGAATCCTTTGCATGTAAAATGTAGCATTACGGTAAGCATGTGTAAAAATGACTGTCATTTAATTCACCACTGATTGAGCCTGGCTTTCTCTACAAACCCTAATGAAAAATAGAACAAACCAACTGAACCATGTATGTAGAGAAGGAAAAATAGCTTTATGCCAAGTGTCTATTCCATCTGCAAAAACTAAAATGGGTTTGACTAATTGTTTATCAAATTTTACATGATGGAATTGCAGTTCAATTGGGTATGGTAAAGAGAACAATGAATGGAAGTAAAAAGACCAGAGGTAACGGGTTTGTATTCATTTACCACTCTGGAATTTAATTTCTTTGTTTAAAAAATGGTAGAGATTAGAAGACATCTTTGGCTCTTTCAGTTCCAAAGTCAATTGAATCTTTGCTAGAAAATAGTTATATTTAACTTTCAATTGTTTCTCTAACAAGCTTCTGTCTTGGGAAAAAAAAACAACAACAACAACATTAGAAGTACTGAACTTAAAATTATCTAAAAGTCTGGATATCTCATTCTCATATCTGGTTCTCTTAAAGGCCTTTTCTGAGATGTGGATTCTTCTGTGTTAGTGTCCAATCTAGTACAATCTGTTACATCTGTTCGTATAATCTCCATATTGCCTAAATTTCCATGTATAAATTTCCATGTATAAAAATAATGTGAGCTGGAATATCATCATCATCACATATATTCAAAATTGTATTTGTTTCAGGTGTGTCTACAGTACTACTCTGTCAAACATGCTGTCAGCATATACACAACTATTATAAAGAATTCAAATATCAACCACCTAAAAGAAAGATGTTTCATTTAAAATTCAAAAGTGAATTTTAATTCACTTTTTGTTATAGCTAACAAAATAGTGTAATCTACTCATTTGATTGAATATGCATATATTTCTGCAGCTATAAAATTGTACTATTTTATACACTTTTCTATATTATAGCAAAAATTGCATGATATGAAAAAATTTCTTGATATAATTTCTCAGTCTTCAGTAAAAAAATTGTCAGTTTGACAATTTTAAAGATTTAATTCATTTGAAAAATAAATAATTGTAATGTCAAATGAATCTCTAAAAACACTCAATTTTTAAAATACTAAATTTATAAAAAAGGAACATAAGGCCAATTATTTCTTTGAGAGGTTATATATTAGCATCATTCCATAATCCTATCATTGGATATCATTTCATTGGTTTATGTTGAAAAATATTCTCTTTTAGGCACTTCAGGTGCTAAACTCCATAGTTATATTTAGAAGAAATTAGTATCCTTAAGCATATTTTATCTATATTATTTTATG
>NW_011888808.1:6555841-6558287 GCF_000151845.1 Pteropus vampyrus | reverse complement strand
ATACCTTTTCTCTTAAAGAAAGCACTTTAAGACTTCTCTTTGGCATATTGGCATTACCAGCATCACTATTTTTGTGCCTTGGGGCATTAAATAAAATGATGGTTTCTTAAACACAAGCACTGTGATACTGTAGCAGTTGATCTGAAAACCCAGAGAGCTACTAAGTGATTATGAGATGGGGAGTAAGAATATATAAACAGCTGAAGAGCTGGATAAAGGAATAATTCATTTTGTGGAGAGAAAAAGCAGGACACATGAGACTTTTTTTATGCTAATAAAAACAGTACAGTTTAAACCTTATAAATTGTTTATTTCTGAAGGTTTCCATTTAATATTTTTGGACTCTGATCGTAGGTAACTGAAACCACACAAAGCAAAACTGCTAATAAGGGGGGACTACTGTAGTCCCATTTATATGTGTCGAGAAAAATCCTGTGATTCAAATTACCTGAGGCTTATGTGACTCCTCTTGTTCCTTTATAAGAATCAATAAAGTAAGAAATTTTACTTTATGTTTTTTTCATCTTTTGTAATTAATTTTTATCATTTTATGATAGTTAAAAAAAATAATTTTCTTCTGAGAGAATATACAACTTTAGGCCAAGAAGTTAAGTACTGACCATTAATATGTCAATGTTTAATAAATCAATATCAGAGCCAGTTAAATTTACATCTAACACATATGTGAAACTGATCCAAAAATCTCACATTCATAAAACCAAGTTATTTAGCACAATACTTTAGCTCCCTCTTTTGGATAGCCCAGGTTACAATATGAAAATATGAGAAAATTCCCCAATTTTCCCTAATTTCTACTGGCATTTCATAATATTTGAGACAGTATTTACTCTATTATTAAACAATATGTAATTAATAATTTCAATGTTTTCAAATGAAAATAAATCTACATCTAAAAATAATTTTATTAGTTGAATGCTCAGTTGTTGAACACTTTAAAGTTAAAGATGTATTAGGCACAGTGTTTTAATATGTATTATTTAAAATGAATTAATATTTACTTCATTTTATGAGAATTTTTAAATACTAATTCTCCAAATAAAATATGTGAGCTCATTTATTTCATAAGCTGTGTAATAGCTATCCTTAAAACATTTAGTAATCAAGAAAGACTTTTAAAAGTATTAAACACCAGATATTTTAAATTTAATAGATTCTTACTTTAAAGGTTAACTATCTTCTTTAGTTATTTCATCCTTAGTTATTTCAGTAATGACATAGAAGATACATAAAGATGCGTAAAACAAATATATGTGTCATCTCTTGTATACATTTGGTTTATGTATGTACATGTGCTTTTATATATATATGTAATAAGTACTTAAAGTAGTTATATGTACCTCATTCTATAATGTCATCACTTAGAATAGTTTAATACTAACACTAAAATAATCCAAACTCTTAAAAATAGAATTATCGTATTTGGTTATAAACTTTTATATACCTTTCAGTAATTGAACAGTATGTATTGCAATGTTAAATATTTAACAGCAATAGCCATAAATTATGTAATTATACTATAATTGATAAAATCATTGCTTTCTAGAAAAAATATAAAGCTATTATTTTAAGTATCTGAAAGTATAAATCAAGATATATATATATATGTGAAATTGAAATTTGTTTTTTATTTTGGATATTAAGAACATTTTTAAATAATTAAATTGTTTTTAAACACTAATTATTATTATTTATACTCAACATAATCCAGTAGGCAATTAAAACAATTAAATTTCCAGATTAAAATACTTTAAAATGATATTTTGCAATACTAATGCTATTATCCATTTCTAGAAAATAAATTGTAGTGAATATGTCATCATAGTACAGTCAAAAGGAATATAATTTTATCTCATCTACTCTAGTTGTGTCTATTTCCTAAATCCAACCTCCCAATAAGATAACACTTCTTCTGATGTATTTAATTTTCAGATAGTTTAAATTGAAATAATTACTTAGACAACTCAGAAATACAAATATATTTTCCAAAGTCCATGTACGGTAGATGAATATTAAAAATCTTTGCATATGTACAATAATTCTTTCTTAAATTTTCTATCAAAAAATCTCATTTTACATCAAAGAATATTTAAAATGGTTTCTAATGAGAGAATTTAAAAATCTACTCCACCTGTGTTTATTTATATACTTTCAAATTTCTTGATTGAATGGCCATTTTTTCCCCCAGCCAAATGTGAGTTGACTCTACCATCTCTGTACTAACTTTTCCGTTCTGCAAATTCTATTGAAGTAGAAATTAAATAAAAAATATGTAAAGGCTTAACTATGAGCTGGATTTTACCTGTTACTACTTGCTTAGTATGGCTCTTCAAGTTTCATAGTTGATCTCATTGCTTAATCCTAAATAGGCTCCTTTTCATTTTCCTTGGCCCTATTAATGCTAGGACAATATAATCATTAATAATAA
>NW_011888808.1:6552826-6555791 GCF_000151845.1 Pteropus vampyrus | reverse complement strand
TTCTTCCAAATCACAAAAGAGCAACACCCTCTGTTTCAATGTAATGTCTTGAGGAAACATAATATTAGTATCTAATAGTCAATTAAACATTTTGCTTTTACTATTTACATAAAAATTAATTATAAATAGGTATTATCTCCTTTTCTTGTGATTTCCTACTGGAGTTACAGATTTTTTCTGATGAACTGAAGGGGATTAATCTATTTATTAATTAAATTAATCCCATTGTAAAATATCATTTTGTAATAAGGAACTACAAATTCTATTTTTCTTTGGCAATGAATCTTTATTTATAATGGTATCTTACCCTAGTCTATGGGGAACATGAGTAGCAGCTGTGTTGGATAACCCACACATAAAATTAGCATACAGAATCTCTTTGCCAATGATATTGCTGAAGTTATGCAAAATATTGTGTATTCCTAGGATGTGTTTTATAGATGCATCATATTTTATATTACTTTTAAGAATGTTTTTGAAAGACACTGCACAAATCTAAATTCAATTTGCATTGTCAATATTGATTCTTTATTTACTTACACTGCACCACAGAGTGACAAGGAACTTAAGCAAAATAGATGAAGCTTTTCTTCTTCTCTCTTGAAGTCTTACATATTTAATTCAGAAATCTTAGCTTTGAATCAGAAGTCATATTGTATATCTTTTTACTGCTGATTTTCTTAGTAATTACATTTACTATTGGTGAAAAGACATAAAACAAACTATAGCTAAAATAGCTAAAACTGACTAGATGAAATGAGTAGTGTGGCTAGACTTTTCTATGGACATTTAGTGTTCCCTGTTTGTCTTATGTTAAAATCTGTCATCTATCGATTGTTATTCATCAATTGATCATTCATTCATTTATTTGTTCATTCACTCTTTAGTTTTTTCTTTTTTAATTTCAAAGTTTTGAAATTTTATCAATTATCTTATTGCTTTTCAGTAACATGTTATTTAAAAATATTTTAGCTTCAAGTGATTTTTACTATAAAAATCTCACTCAGCCTCTCTGTTTTAAGAGATCCTCATTCCTCCATTTTGTTCCTTCTGAACAAATGAGTCATGGAAAAGTTATCCAGTACTGAGAACTCTAGGGGAAATCACTCAATAAACCTTAGAATTAAAAAAAAAAAAAAAAAAAAAAAGAAAGAATGAAAGACTAGGAGGAGGACAAAGAGTGTTCACATATATGAAAAAAACCTCAATATTATTGTAGTAGTCACCCCATATCTGCAAGGGCTACATTCCCAAACCCCTAGTGGCTGTCTGAAACAAAAGATAGCGCCAATCCCTGTACTGTACATATTATGTTTGTTTGTTTTTTTTCCTATGTGTGCATACCTTTTCTCTTAAAGAAAGCACTTTAAGACTTCTCTTTGGCATATTGGCATTACCAGCATCACTATTTTTGTGCCTTGGGGCATTAAATAAAATGATGGTTTCTTAAACACAAGCACTGTGATACTGTAGCAGTTGATCTGAAAACCCAGAGAGCTACTAAGTGATTATGAGATGGGGAGTAAGAATATATAAACAGCTGAAGAGCTGGATAAAGGAATAATTCATTTTGTGGAGAGAAAAAGCAGGACACATGAGACTTTTTTTATGCTAATAAAAACAGTACAGTTTAAACCTTATAAATTGTTTATTTCTGAAGGTTTCCATTTAATATTTTTGGACTCTGATCGTAGGTAACTGAAACCACACAAAGCAAAACTGCTAATAAGGGGGGACTACTGTAGTCCCATTTATATGTGTCGAGAAAAATCCTGTGATTCAAATTACCTGAGGCTTATGTGACTCCTCTTGTTCCTTTATAAGAATCAATAAAGTAAGAAATTTTACTTTATGTTTTTTTCATCTTTTGTAATTAATTTTTATCATTTTATGATAGTTAAAAAAAATAATTTTCTTCTGAGAGAATATACAACTTTAGGCCAAGAAGTTAAGTACTGACCATTAATATGTCAATGTTTAATAAATCAATATCAGAGCCAGTTAAATTTACATCTAACACATATGTGAAACTGATCCAAAAATCTCACATTCATAAAACCAAGTTATTTAGCACAATACTTTAGCTCCCTCTTTTGGATAGCCCAGGTTACAATATGAAAATATGAGAAAATTCCCCAATTTTCCCTAATTTCTACTGGCATTTCATAATATTTGAGACAGTATTTACTCTATTATTAAACAATATGTAATTAATAATTTCAATGTTTTCAAATGAAAATAAATCTACATCTAAAAATAATTTTATTAGTTGAATGCTCAGTTGTTGAACACTTTAAAGTTAAAGATGTATTAGGCACAGTGTTTTAATATGTATTATTTAAAATGAATTAATATTTACTTCATTTTATGAGAATTTTTAAATACTAATTCTCCAAATAAAATATGTGAGCTCATTTATTTCATAAGCTGTGTAATAGCTATCCTTAAAACATTTAGTAATCAAGAAAGACTTTTAAAAGTATTAAACACCAGATATTTTAAATTTAATAGATTCTTACTTTAAAGGTTAACTATCTTCTTTAGTTATTTCATCCTTAGTTATTTCAGTAATGACATAGAAGATACATAAAGATGCGTAAAACAAATATATGTGTCATCTCTTGTATACATTTGGTTTATGTATGTACATGTGCTTTTATATATATATGTAATAAGTACTTAAAGTAGTTATATGTACCTCATTCTATAATGTCATCACTTAGAATAGTTTAATACTAACACTAAAATAATCCAAACTCTTAAAAATAGAATTATCGTATTTGGTTATAAACTTTTATATACCTTTCAGTAATTGAACAGTATGTATTGCAATGTTAAATATTTAACAGCAATAGCCATAAATTATGTAATTATACTATAATTGATAAAATCATTGCTTTCTAGAAAAAATATAAAGCTATTATTTTAAGTATCTGAAAGTATAAATCAAGATATATATATATAT
>NW_011888808.1:6546983-6551721 GCF_000151845.1 Pteropus vampyrus | reverse complement strand
TTCCTAGTCTATGAGTGAGAAGTAAAAAATAAAAATAATTTACTCTGATAACATTATCCCAGAGATGCCAACCTTTAAAAAGTCATTTTACATTATTAAGAAGAAAGCTTAATATTCCTAAATAATACTTTAGCATTTGGAATTTTTTCACTAGAAAGTTCAGAGTTATCACTTAACCTATATCTACATGATTTAAAGGCCTTCCTGAGAACAGAAAGATCTTTCATAAAGACAAATCACACCTAATAGTAGAATCTTAAAAAAAAACAATTGCTATTAACTTTGTCAATACCATTTAGTCACTAATAATTACTACCCATGGCTCAGAAAGATTTTGTACTATTTTTCTTACCTAATGCTAGGTAGATGTAAAAATTATTAATATATATGGTTGAGTAAACTATATTTGAGAAATATCTACGTATAATATTTTAAAATAATTTTTAAGCTCTTCCTGTAAATAAATAGAAGTCTAAATCAGTTTGAATGCCTTTCCAACTTTTGGGTTATCCCTATTTATGAAACATCCCATTTATAACATAAGAATTGATCCAAATAATTTTCTGAGAAAGATAATTGGTCTTAAACTGTTTCCTTTTCAAAAAATGAATAAAAATTGAAATTAATGTCCCTTGGCCTTACCAGAACCAATGCCTGCCTTTACCAAGAAAATTAAATCTAATAAAAGCTCTCTCTCTCACACACATGCATCATAATTAGAAGAAAGGGTAGGTGTTAGGAAATAGTGGGGCCTGAGATTGAAAAGGTAGCATGGGTTAGATATGGAACTCTAAAAAATAAGCAGAGGGATTTGAAACTGATGTGGGTGGCAGTACCAGAAGCTAGTTTACAAACATCTGCTCTAAAATGAGATCATCTAGTTTCATATCTCAAACCAATCATGTCCTAACTCCAATCCTGGTGGAGTGATTTGATCCTCTGGGCCCAAATTTCTTTATCTGTATGAGACCCATAATAGTTTACTTTAGATGTTCATTTGTAAGGCTCAATGGAATATACCTAAAATTTATCTGTTTATTATGATAAAGAAAATAAAAGGCTACAAAAGTATTTTAAGAAAAGTACTTTGACATATGTATGTCAGAAATCAAATAAAAACTAGAGTGAGAAAGAATAGAAAGAAGATATGAACGATTTGAAGGTGACAAATTCCTATATTTATTAAACTTGAAAGTTGTCATGTTGCAGAAGAGAAAACAAAGAAAGAAAAAAGTAATGATAGAACTTGATAATACTCTGGCACCTGAAACTGAGCGATCCGAATACAACACTTTAAAGACCATCAAAGTTTAATTCATGTGAATAAAAATATGCCTTCCCTTTCTGTGGATTAAACAACAACAACAAAAGGAACGTGTTCTTTGAAACTTTCTATCTGCTTCCTTAATTTTTCTCTCAATCTCACCAAAATGTCATAAATAACAGTTATCATATCCTAAGTTTTTGGCTCTTAAAATCATTTTTAATAGTTAGTTGAAGGAAACAATGTTATTTCAAGGATAATTTCCACATTGAATTTGTTATGCTTGGATTTAAAGCTACAATTTAGAAGAAAATTATGTGGCCAATCATGCTAAATTTCCTCCTGAAATGGATGGAATCAAATATTCAGAGTTTGAAATGCAACCATTGAAAAAGTCAAAGTTCACAAACAGCTCGACTTAAATAAGCATTTTTTTCTTATAACATGAATAGCACATAGGTTTTTCAGTATATTGGCTAAATAGGTTTTCTTTTTGAATTGATGGCAGATTCTAACATGCACAGTGATTAAACTTTTTGTATATAAATCCTATAATTATTCCTGTTCACATTGTGGCATTTTGCGATGAGTTATGTATTTTTTCATCAAATGCCAATCTCCCTCACATTCAACCCTCTCCTCAACTTAGTATAGTCTATTGATTCCATCACCGTGTCATAGAAATGACTTGTGAATCCATGGCCAAAACCCATACGTGATATTACATCTATGTTCTAGAAAATTCAAAATAAAGTTTATTTATAATAGATACTCGCATGCCAATACTGTTCATTACAGATTTACTGAGATGCTACTATATCTATTTCTGAGGATGGTTACAATTAAGGAAAAATAAACCGTTCAAAACCAGTCAAATATGTAGAAATATAAAAGGATAGATGATCTCAGTAATGAAAATTATATAAAGTGTTGGTACATATTGTATCTGTCTTTATACAGTCCCTCTGTCTACTTACCTACATTAGTACTGATGATGATAACGATGTCTCATTAGAGTAGGATGACAAAATCTTGAACTAAAGATTATTTTTCACTAAGTTATTATCAGGAGATAATGACATACTGAATGTTCTGAGTGTCCGTGTTGACACAGGTGAACCTTATATATACTTAATAAGCAGAATCCTATTAGAAAGGACAGCTGTGTCAAATGTTTGGCAGAGTATATAGTTATAATATTAGGTGATAGACGCATGAATTAAATAATTTTGGGAATCACTATTAATGTAAAAGAAATCAGAGCATATATTTTAGAATTTATATTTAGTAATATGCACCTAAGAGGCAAACTTTTGAGAAGGATTTTAGTGGGGGGCCTTTGATGAATATATATTTCATTTAGTATATCATATCTCTGATGCTTAATGATGTTATTTAAGCAGCAAATATGTTCCTTTGGCAAATATAGAGAAAAATAAAGTATTCATATCATGTGGCAAACTTAATGAGTTTCCTAAAGAGGATTCATAGCAAGAGGTGTAAGGAACTTCAATAAGGCCTGATTTTAGGAGATTAACTCAGATACAGTTTTACTTTTCAGATTTTCTCTTCTGGCAAAGAAAAAATGTCCTAACAAACATCAGTAGTGAGAGTGTGAACATTTAAAATGAAAATAATGAATGTTCTTCCTTTCAATTCATTGGGTTAATAGAGATATTCAGTTGTGTAGTAGTTCTGCAATATTTCAATGTGTGGTTGTATAGTATTTCTAACTAAATTTTTAAACATTTTCAACTTTGCAGTGCTTTAAAAATGAGATCTAATTATGAGCATTGTATGCAGAGTGAAAGATGACATGTTCAAATTATTGTACCAGTCTGCTATAGTTAGGTGTTTCATTATATCTCATCTTATGAGGCACAGACTGAGTGCATTGAATCACTTGAACTCTTGGTTTATTATTCCTCCTCCAAATCAGATAATTCTACACTAACCTCTGTGTACATGATAAGGATAATTAATTTTTATTGTAAAACACTTGTGATTCACAGGTTTTTATTGAAAAATCCTTAGGAAAATTGGGGGAGCTGAGAGTGGCAGATGGGGATAAAATTAAAAATGAATCAATGAAACAAGAGAAGGATCTTGTATGAACCAACAATATTTATGGCTCCTGAGCTGGGAGTATGATTGATTCAACAGTCTGCATGGGGCATGGGGCAGTAGGCTGAGAACTAAGCCTATTCTTTAATAATTTTTACTTATAAATTCATATATGTGAATTTTAATTAGGAAGTGCTTATAAAGCAAGGATCAGCACTCGATCAGGGAATATCAGGAAATCAGGGCAATTTTATAGATGTATATTAATTTCTATCTAGAACATATGTATATAACACACACATGAATAAGTTATATCAGTGCCAATTTTACTATACTTTTATTTGATATGCTGTTTTCATCAGACTCTTTGGTTTGTTCAGTACAATCGTCTGTCATAGGACCACTTTAAGAAAGGAAATCGCCTATGTTAATTACCTTTTTAATTCTCAAAGTCTGTACTGCTTTATTTGGATTACAGTGTAAGGGTTATGTCATAGGTACTAGAGTCAGACTCCCTAAGTATAAATTTCAGCTAACACTGGAAAAGCCCAGTGCCCAAAAGCTCACCAAGAACCCATTTCTAGTCAGATAAAATTAGGTATATTAATTTCCTGAAACAAGGCATACTGCTCATAATGGTTGGGAAGGGAGATATTTTGGTCTAAGGGAGTTAGAATTAGCTTTTTATAGAGTTTGAGAATATGTTGGGGTGTTTGGCAAGTGTTTATATAGCAAGGATTAGCACTTGATCAGGGAATATCAGGAAATTGGGACAATTTTGTAGATGTATACTAATTTCTTTCTAGAACACTAGAAAAACAATTTGAAGTTGTTTTGATAAAGAAGTAGTAACTAGAGGAGGAAGATATTTGGTCATTTTGGGGGTTCCTAGTGCCCCTGCTTTTGTCTTGCTCATTTATAGGTGTTGAGTGAGCTTGTCTTCTGATGATGTTCTGTGAAATTATTTGTGGTTAGCAGAGAAAACCACATTCCAGCTCTTCGCTGTGAGGCACGTACCAGCTATCAGCTCCCAGAGCTGATTTTGTTTTACGATTCACCACCTAATAGATAGTAATCTAGGGAAGAATATTTAAACACTGTACTTTCGTGATTTTCGTGCATAAAATGGGAATAATTGTACCTTCATCAGGTTGATTTTCAGGCTGTTACGGAATTTAAGACATGTATCAGTTAAAAAAAGACTTGGGTGTGTAGTGGAGTTTAAAACAAAAAGCTTCTTTTTCTCTCTCTCCCACTGTACACTGGTCAGTTTGGCTGGGAGGGACGTGGGGAGGTTCCTTGTCATCATTTTGGGTCCTAGGCTGGAAAGGCTTGCTACTTGGTGTGGTAAATAAAACAAAGAAATGAACAAACAAACAAAAACAGTTGCAGAATCATGAAACAGTTTAT
>NW_011888808.1:6541049-6546173 GCF_000151845.1 Pteropus vampyrus | reverse complement strand
TCCTAGGCTGGAAAGGCTTGCTACTTGGTGTGGTAAATAAAACAAAGAAATGAACAAACAAACAAAAACAGTTGCAGAATCATGAAACAGTTTATAAACTTCCTTCCCAGAAAGAATATACATTACATCCAGTCACACCTCACTGGCCAGATAGCAACACAGAACTTCAAGATGGTAGAGAAGTATAGCCCCAATGGGCTAGGAAGAGGAAGGTGCGGGCTGTTTGTGAACAGAATGAAAGGCTACTACAAACTGTGAGACACTTAGAACAGTGACTGGTCCATAACATGTGCTTAAAAAATGTTAAATATAACAATAATAAATAACATATTATCATTTTCATTTTCCTTTCCTCTATAAGATTTAATAATTATTATATATCATATATGAGTTCAGTTTTAGATGCACTTTCCAGATGAAATAAACACTGGATTTTTAATATCAATGTCTGACAATGAGAAATTAAAGAAATATATATTTTTTAATTGTATTATGCTTGAATAGGTGATTTGGAAACCTAAGGATAGTTTATGGCTGTTGCTTATTTCATTTTGGAGGGGATGGTTTAGATTTTATTTGACTGGTAAAATTAAATAATCTGTAGATGTATTATGAAGTTGCCAAATGGTACACTAGACTCATGTTATGCTGTGACTGTGTAGCACTAATTGAAAACATTACCATGGTGATTGCTATAGTAACATTTAAATTGGCATCAGTGCCAAGAAATCTTTACTATTGATCTAATAGAGCTGTCGCTGTATTTTGCAGTACATTTCAAGTATGTAGATGAAATTTTGCTGGTATCTTCATTCATATAGGATGAGGAAAAGGAATACATGTATATATATTTTAAATAATAATAATATATTTTTAAAGAAAAAAGGAAAATATTTATGATTTATTTTTATATGATTCTAAGTCTTAAGAGAATTAGCAGCAACTTGGATGATGATATGATTATTATTATTATTATAACCATGTTTTACAAATTAAGAAACGGAAACATTGAGAGGTTAGTCTTGCTAAAAGTTACAAACATAGGAGGCAGCACAACCTTTTGAAATAATTCTGAGTTTGTTGTCTTAAAAGTCTTCATGTTAACTCTGCCTTTTATATCATGGAGTCAATGATGCTGAAGTAAAGAAAAAGAAGAATCTATTACCTTTTCCTGGTAAAGTCAAGAAAATATTATAGGCGGGTAATAAATATTAATATTTAATTAGCACTATATTATATTGCTAGGGCTGCCATAACGAAGAACAGCAGCCAGGGTAGCTTAATAACATAACCAAAATTTATTCCTTTACAGTTATGGAGGCTAGATGTTTAAAATTAAGGTGTTGACAGGGCTATACTCTCTCCATAGACTGTAGTGGAGCATACTTCCTTATTTCTTCCAGCTTCTAGTAGCTTGGCTTGTGGCAGAATGACTCCAATCTCTACCTCCTTCTTTGCAGAGCTGCTTCTCTCTATAACTGTGTCACTTCTCTTCTTATAAAACACTAGTAATATTGGATTAGGGCCAACTGTAATTTAGGATGACTTCATCTTAACTTGATTACATCTTCAAAGACTCTATTTCCAAATAAGCTTGCATTCATTGGTGCTAGGGATGAAGAGTCAAATATATCTTTTTGGTGGACATAATTAACGAGGACTCTCATATACTAGCAAATCAATCATCAAAACTGTTGACCCAATATTCCTGGATTTCTCTCTTCCAAACACATTATAAGACTTTACTCCCCTACCTCTGAACTTAGATATAACTGGAATTTGCCTTGCCCATTGAAATGGGGGTGTGAGTGAGTGTGTCTCTTCTGTATGGAAGGTCTTAGGGCCAGCATGGTTTCTCTATATCCCTTCTCTCTTCTCTTGACAATCATGTTAACATGGTGATGGGGCTTCCCTTGTCTTGGGGTCCTGATAAGATTTATCTTATCTCCCAGGAAAACCATAGTAGTCATATATCCTATGCAAGAATAAACATCTGTTTCTAAAGCCACTAAAATTTTGAGTTTTCTCTTACTACAATATAATCCAGCCTATTGTGACTGGTGCATAAATATCTACTAAAACTGATATGCTGTCCTAACAACAACAGAAAACATAAAATTTTAGCAATGAGTTAAGGCCTGACCATCCATCAATGAAGAAAGGCTTATAAGAGTCTTTATAAATAAGAGTATTTATTTCATACAAGTGTGTAACATTTGGTAAAACTATCACTTGTGATTACTTAGAAGGTAGATCTAGGGCCAAATGAACTTGTAGCCCTTGGGGAAAATGTGGGGAAACGAAGTATCACTACAGTTGTATCTTCAAAGCACTATAGGAAAGAGAAAGATTCAGAGAGCTATCACCAGTCTGCTGGCAGAAATATAAAGAAATGGAGATGGCCTGAATGAGGGACTGGCAGGTTGAAAGGGAGAGGCAACTTTTCACTCCTCTCCCTGATGAAAAATAAATATTAGTTTTGTGTGAAAATAACTGACTGAAACTCTTGTAGCAAAAGCAATTCAAGAGAATGGCCATCACAGCTATTTTTAAAACTTTTGAATGTATTATATCATCACGATTGAGGACCCAGCTAAGAGTTTGGATCCCTGCAAATCCTTTTACTTGGACAAATGCCTCATGTTAAAGACACCAAAACTATGGTTTTCCCAGTAAAGTCCAATAAGACGAAGAAACCTATAGCAAAGTAGAAATAGCAAGACCTGTGGAAAAGAGGTAAAATAAATACATAAAATAGAAAATCTAAGTATGTTTAAATAGATGAAAAATTTTTTTTCAATGGAGTGTCTCTTGACACATGAAACTGAATGGAGACAAAGAGATAAAGAGTTACTCAGTTTTTAAGGGTGCTGTCCTGCCAAAGAAACCACCAGCCTAGGCCAAAAAAAAATAAAAAAGTCTGGATGTCATTGAGGTCTGAAACAAACGAGGCACTCTATGCGGTAGTAGAGTCCTTGCTCTCTACATGTCTACTTGGACAGCTCCCCTTTCTTCAAATATTTTCTCAAATAACACCTTCTCAAGGAGGCCAACCTGAAATTTCACTTCCCTTCCCTTACCCAGACCCTATATTCAGATCCCATTATATTGCTCTAATTTTTTCAATAGCACTAAATGTCTTCTATCTACTGTACGTTTTTCATATTTATTATGTTTATTGGATAGTGTTTGTCTCTGCCTGCTTGAATGTAAGTAGCAGGAATCTCTGTGTGTTCTTGTTTGTATCCTAAGCACCTAACGTGTGCTGTGTGCCTACAATAGTACGCACCAGATGAATGCCTGGGTGACTCCCTTCTAATGGAGTGGATGCTCATTCTGACCATAAATATATTCGTAAGTGGTTCTCTAGAGTCAGTCTGAGACTTGGATTTGATACAGATGATCGGTTAAAAATGTGCTTTGCGGGAGAATACTGTAAGGGAGAGAATGATGCAGGAGAGGGGAGGAGAAGGAACACAAGGCCACATGGTTTCAGGTTGATTCCAGCCATGGCCTAATGCGCAGAGAGAGTTCTGAGAATGAAATGGGATAGAGAGTTGACCCACCTTGGAGCAAGTGGTCTTGCTATGTGTATCTGTGTCATTGACTATGGTGGTGGGTGGAAGAACTTCCCTAGCTTGGTGGGTCTCGTCACTCTAGAAAAATTCTCAGAGGAAGCGGGTAGCTATAAACAGGAGCCGGACCTCACAGTAGCTGGCCAGTGAATGGACTGCCTTGGTGGTAGGATCTGCATCTACTACAGAATCCAGATTAACACATTATAATCTGTGAATGTGCTTATACCTTTAAAATGGTTAATGTAACAGTTTACAATGACCCTCTCAAATCTCATTTATAGTTTCCTAGGAAAATACATATTTTTCATTGCACCTTGTTAGAATATAATTATATAATGACTTAATCAATAGTTTCAGTTTGAAAAAAGGAAGACTATAATTATATATTACAGATCTACTATATTTCAAATTCTTTCTATACACATGATTTTGCTTCATCATTTTGTCTTCTTATAAGATAAGCTTATGATTCCCATTCTAGATAAAATGAAAATAAAACCTAGCTAATAAACTCACCTGAGCTCATTAAGAGAGTGACAAGCTCAGAATTTTAACTATATCTCTTCCCTCCAGGTTATCGCTCATTATACTCTTCTGTCTGTGCTTATAATGTCTATGCAAAATTACATAGTTTTCAAAATGTAAGTCCCCTTTATTTTTAAAGTTAGTTTAAGAACTATTAACATGAAGTTCATAAATTTAAACTAAAAGACAATTACATCAATATTTGTACTAATCGCTCATTAAAATTTAGCATGTAACTCAATTATGTTTACAGGTAGCAGTCCACAGAAGTATTAGAGTTGCCTGTGACTTTGTGATTTATAGAAATTAAATATCATACTAAATGCCTTGTCTGTTCATTTTTGTCTTTGAAATTATGGTATCAATCAGAATGATGCTAGTTCTTCTTATTTTATTACATTAATTTAGAAACATATATTATTTTACCACAACCAGTTTTTAAAAAATATTTTCATAGCTTTATTTTAATAGAATTAATTTCCTTTTCAATACTCTATATCTTGTATCTTAATTCTTGTTTTAAAAACATTACTTTGTCACCAGACTGATAAAAAGGTTTGTCATACAGAAAAAGTTAAAACTCCTGTTTAAAAGCCATAATACTCTCTTTAATATTTGATTAAAATATTACTTATCATCTAGATCTCTACTGTGGAAATTATTATAAACACCTGCATATTTTTCGTTATAATTTGCCCTTCCATAGCTATTTAATTTCACTTCCCCTCTTTAATACTGCTGTGCACACCCTACCACTGGCCCACGTGTTTCCATTTGCCCTCTCTGCACCTTAACATAAGCTGGCCAACAGATTGAGCTGAATTATTGCTTTCTAGAGTTACCTGTGAAAGAAGCTCTGTAAAATTAAATGCAATTTTAATATGGACAATTTTTAGCACTATGTGCTCTTTCTTAAAAAAGAAATACTTAGTATAGGCTGATGCATGTGAGACACTCATTAACTTGCATTTGACAGACTCTGATGTTCATTAATGACACTAGAATCTGACATGAAACCACA
>NW_011888808.1:6534962-6540049 GCF_000151845.1 Pteropus vampyrus | reverse complement strand
CTTATAAAATTTGAATTTCCCATTGAGACCAAAATTGTATTATTATTTTTTGCTTCATGTAAAATTATGACCATTCTCATATCTTTAACAATTGTAGAATAGACTGATGGAACTCAATAGTAAACGCCTATGGGTTATCTCCACTTGGATGTTAAACGAGGAGCATCATCTTAACACATTCAAAATGAAAACCTTGATTTTCCACTTCTATACACACCCCGAGCTCCTCCAGTGCCTCTCAACAGCAAGTGACAGCTCCACTCTGTTGTTCAAGCCAAAGCCTTGAATTCATTCCTAACTCCTCCACTTTTATTAGTTGTATGCCAGTGAGAACATTCTTTAATCAGAATTATTTCAATCACCTTCTCAGCATTTCCTCTGTCTCCTTTCTTACCTTGCTTGTTAGGTCTATTTTACATATGCCAGCCCGAAGTACCTATTTAGCATTATGTCGTGATCTTCTTCTGTGGCAAATTCTCACGTGATTTCAGTAAAATGAAGGTTAAAACTCCATATTATTGAAAATAACAGTATCCTCTTTCCATTAAACTAAATTTACTTTTCTTAAACAGACTTCATGTTTTAGAAAAGTGTTAGATTTACAGAAAAATCAAGAGGATACTACATGATGTTCCAATATACCCTTCATCCAGTTTCATCCATTATTGTATATTACTACAGTACATTTTTTATAATTAATGAACCAATATCGATATATAATTACTAACTGAAGCCTAAAGTTTAGGGTTCCTTAATGTATATCTAATACTTTTTTCTCTTCCAGAATTATATCTAGAATCCCACATTCCATTTAGTAATGTCTCCTTATGTTTCCCTTGGCAAAGAGTTTCTCAGACTTTTCTTGTTTTTGGTGGTTTTGACAGTGTGGGGGAGTATGGATCAGGTATTTTGTCAAATGATCCCCTATTAGAATTTGTTTGATATAATAATCTGATTAAACTGGGCTTATGGACTTGGGGAGGAAGACCACAGATGTGTAAAGTGCCATTTCCATCGTATATCGAGGGTACTTACTATCACCTTGATTTAATAATATTGATATTGACCTTGATTACCTGGCTGAGGTGGTGTTTATCAGGTTTCTCCACTAAAAAATTACTTGTTTCTGCCAAGTTTTATACTCTTTAGAAAAAAGTTACTGTGTATATTTCGTACTTATGAAGTGAGAATTTAGGCTCTTTCTCCTTGAGGACAGAATAAGTATATAAATTATTGGGAATTCATCTTTAAGGGAGATTTGTCTCTTCTTCAACTATTTATTTATTAAATCATCTACTTAGATCTGTATAAACTTATGGATATTACTTTATCCACTGGGTTATAATACAATAATTTCTTGCTCAAGTTGTTCCTGTTTTGACCTTAGAACTTTATTGTGTTGTGTCCCTTTGACATAGCTCTGTCAATATAGTGTTTTTATAGTGTGTGTGTGTGTGTGTGTGTGTGTGTGTGTGTTAAGCACTGCTCTCCATTCCGGCACTACAAGATGCTGCTGGCCATCCTGTATATTTGCTGCTCTAGTGCTAGAATCAGTTATTTCTCCAAGGAGCCCTGGTTCCTTTAATTAGAAAATGGTATTAGAAACCAAGATCTGGGTGCTAGGTGAGTTTATTGGTACAGTTGACATTGCACTAGGCAATCTTAATGGACAGAGCAAGGAATATATGTGTGTATATAATGTATGTATATATGAATATCTATAAGTATATTCATATGTATCCAAATATAACTATATTAAATGACATAAATTTTCATGGATGACTTCAACTCTAATCCACTACCACATAGATTATGCTGTTTCCTCCCCCTTGCTTATCTGTAAATTCCCACAATAGTAAGAAACCTGATCCCCATATCTGTCATCTATTTATTTAATTTCAGTATACATGTATAGCATCATAAGAATTCTTAACCTAAACCCTCAGGAGTAGCAACTTGATTAACTAGAATGCAGTGCATACCTGCAATTCCTTTCTATTTGGTCTTAGAGACCACTCATTTCCACATGTGCTTAGGTCAGCACCTTTCCTTCACATCCCCTTCACCGAGGTCATTTCATGTTTGTAATAAGTTAGATTCCCTTATCATAGATTCCCTTATCATTGCATTCCTTTTTGCATCTCCATTCCTCCAGCACCTAATTCCTAATGATTTTTCTTTTAATTTGTATACAAAGAAATTCATTCTGTGTAGTAAAGTTCTGTTGGTTTTGACAAATGCATAATGTCATATAGCACCATCATAATACCTACAAAATTCACTGCTCAAAATTTCCCTTGTTCACCTATTCATATCTATCTACTAACCTCCTCTCAAACCACTGGCAACCACTGTTTTTTTTTTTTAACTCTCTAGAGTTTTGCCTATTCCAGAAGGTTATATAGTTCGAATCAGTCAGTGGATGGCTTTTTCAGACTGGATTCTCTCATTTAGCATTATGGTTTTTTTAAGACTTGATAGCTCTTTTTTTTTTTTTTTACCTCTGAATAATATTCTATTACATGAATACAGCGCAATTTGTTTACCTATTGACCTATGTTTTGTGCTGGCCTCAGCATATCAATAGATAATGTTGTGGCTGAACTGGCAATAACCATCAGGAAACTTTGGGGAAAAAAAAACCAAAACTTTTTTTTTCTCTGAAAAGCACACCTGGGAGCAAACAACAAGGTTTGAGGTAAAGAAGAAAGCAAGAGACAGAGAGTGAATGAATGTGTGCCAGGACCTACTGGTCTGCTTTTATTGGGGTTAAGGTTGAAGGCCTAGAGTTTTATGGTCGCACTCTTCATTGGTGAATTTAAAACTAGCAGGAATTTAAAGCATGGAAAAAGAAAGAAACAGCAGCTCATATGGCCAGTTGACTTACTCAGCCAGGATCGCTAAAACAAAGGAGACTTACAGGAGGAGAGAGGTCATCTTGCCCTTTATCTAGTCCTGTAGCTGGCAATTTGTCATTGAAGCTGATGCCACTTTGAAGTGGATGCCTGGGCAATCAAAGCTTAAGTCGGATACTTACATTGCAACAACAACAACAACAACAACAACAACAACAACAACAATAAAAAGATGAAATGAGAAAGAAACCCAACAGTTGGGGTTTACATGACAATCTATTAAGACAACTTTTCCCTACATTTTTTGAACATTATGAATAAAGGTTCTATAAACATTAATGTGATGGTTTTTGTATAGACATTATTTTCAATCAGTTATATACCTAGGAGCATAATTCCTGGACTGTATGATATAATTTATATTTAGCTTTGTAAAAGACTTCCAAGTAGTCTTCCCAAGTGGCTGTACCACAGTGCATCCCCATCCTCAATGAAGGGGATTCCTGTTGCTCTGCATCCACATAAGCATTTGAAATTGTCAGTTTTGTAGGTTTTAGCCATTTGAGTAGTTTTTTAGTATCCTCTTTTGTTTCAATTTGCAATTCCTTAATGGCAAATGATTTTGATAGGTTTTTTGTAGTTGTTGGTTTGTTTCTGTTTGTTTGTTTTCATGTAATTTGCCATTGGAATATCTTCTTCGGTAAGTTCTCTTTTCAGACCCTTTGCTTGCCTTTATTTTGATAGCTGCTATTCTTATTATTAAGTTTTAAATATTGTTTGTATATTTCATATATAAATATATGAATTCCTTATCATATTTTGTTCCAGTGAGTGCTTTGTCTTTTCATTCTCTTAACAGTGATTTTCACAGAGCAAACTTTTTAAAATTTTAATAAAGTACATCTTATCAATTTTTTTCTTTTATGAATTATATTTTTCATGTTTTATCTAAAAGTTATTGCCCATTCTAAGGTAATAAAATTTTCTCCTGCATTTTCCTCAAGAAATTTTGTAATTCTGCATTTTCAGCTATGATCCATTTTTTATTTAATTAGACTGAAAGATACAAGGTTTGCATGTAGATTCATTTAAAAAATTTTTTCATGCAGATGTCTAGCTGTTCCTGAACAATTTGTTGGGAAAACTATCCTTTCTCTATAGAATTGCTTTTTCCATTTTATGAAATATCAGTTGACTATATTTGCATGAATCTAATTCTAGATTCTTCATTCTATTCTATGTTTCCATTCTTTAGCCCAAACTATGCTGTCTTAATTACTGTAAATGTATAGTAAGTTTTGACATTATTTTGCTTTATTTTTACTTATAATACAGCATACTTTGTCACTTTTTTGTTTTGTTTGTTTGTTCTCTACCACCATGTCTATATGATAAGGCACATTTTAAAATTCATGTCTGTATTGTGAGTGTCTGGAAGTCTTTGCTTATGGCATGACTTTTACCAATTTTGTTTAAATGATAAATGCATACATATCTATAATTCATTTGTACTTTTTAATACTTATATATAACTACTGTTTTGTTACTAGATTTTAAGAATATTCTTAATATAGTAATGATAAGGACTCATTCTCTATAAAATTTGTTGACTCTTTTCTCTCCTTTTCTCATGTATTTATGGGAAATCTACCCAGACTGTGAGAAGTGTTGAGTTTGCACTTCTATCTTCTATATTAGCTTAATTACTTTTTCTCATGTAAAGCCTTCTCCTTCCGATTTCCTACATTTGTATAGATCCTCTGTCCTTTTCTTCCCACACGGATGAAAATGTTTTTTGTGCTCTTTTGCTGATAAAATTTTGTAACTAAAAATGTTACCATTTATTTGTGATAATATTAAATTTTACTTGACCCCCACATCAATAATACCTTGTTAGCCAACATTCTTAAACTAGTCATGAATGTAGACAGCTCTCTTCTAACAGTCAGTGTTTAAATATCTGACAGATTAAAATAATTTACTTAAAAGGCATATCTCCAAGTTAAGATATTTCCCAAACAATATCTCTTAAATTGTCTTACTTTTTTCTTTGTCCTGTTGTATTCTGGAGGGGAGGGTGCATTAATTGAATAGATATATCATGGCCAACTCCAAGGGGGGAAACTTTGTAGTAGACAGTCATATATAAGTTTTGATCCTCTTTATCTCCATTCAGGAGACCAATATTGTAGAAAAAAATTGCTTGGCTATCTCCTTTTAATTGAAAATCCA